>NC_056729.1:1145685828-1145790828 GCF_019279795.1 Protopterus annectens | reverse complement strand
TGAGACTATTCATTAACAAAGCAGTATGTTGGGACTACGAACAGATTTAAGCTGACTTGTTTTTTTATGTCATGGTGTACCTTTTATTTGTAAACAGTTTCAGAAAAGAGAATGGGGACTGTAATGGGATATACCACTGACTGATTCATTTTTTCCCAGGCAGAAATTTTTAATATAAGTAATTAAATTGTCTCGAGTAAAGCACTGAGGACTTGAAAATTGTGAATCAAGTTTGTTAAAGAAATGACAGAGTCCTAATACAGTGATAAAGTACGGATTAAAACTGTTTTGTTTAGTTCTGACCAAACAAACTATGATGTTATGCTTTTGTGCAAGAACAGAGAACAGTGATTTAGTATGGAAATTGAGCAACCAGAAATTAAGAAACATTTAAACTATGGAAGCAGAGAGAAGACAAGGGACTCCAATACTGTAGTAATAGAAGTCCAAACATTCCATGGGTTTGACAAGGTTAACACAGTTAACCTTCCCTGGTGGGACAAAAATATTTTTTGATTAAGTACATGCGGAGGAGAAAACACAAATTTTTTTGTCCAACAAAAGGTGGGCTGTGAAACAGGAGACTACTCTGCTTCTTATTCTTTTGGTAATAAAGACCACAGAGACTCTGCCAGTGAAACCTTTTCCAATGTTTCAACGGAAAATGCTTGAGAGAAGGAAAAACACACAGGGGGTTTGCTAGAAGAATCGAGAGTACATTGGAAGTGAAGCAGAGACAGGATTTGGGAGATGGAAGATGAACAGGAATAAAACCAGTAACTTGGAAATTGACAAATGTGGGATTACAAAGCAATTTTATTTCTGAAACATGACAGAACATGAAAATCTGGAAATTTTGGACTATGTTAAAACTTGTAGTGGACTCTAAAGTATATGCCCTACTTCATGTCATCAATGTTTGGAAAAATCCTTAAAGAGGGGAAGAGAAAGTCAACGAAGTAAAACTAAATTTTCTTCCTAATGGTACTATTTTTATATTGCATGATTTTCGTTGCATGCCAAAAAATCTGAGAAAATCCCCATTACACTTATAAAGTAATGTAAACAGGTGCTCCTGTGTTTTTTTTCTCTTTTTCTCCCTGTTCAGTTTTAAGAAATGCAGTAATTAAGACAGCATGACAAAAGAAAAATGAATGTGCTTTTTTTATTCTTGCATTGGGGAATGACTGGATTAAGCTCTTAGCTTGCTCTAGTAACAAATTTTAAGAGAAAGTAAATGAAAAAGAATACTGAATATTATAAAGCTTTTTTGTAGCAAATAAATGCATGCTTAGCAATTTTGTATTTGGTGGTCCTCATGTCTCCAGGAGACAATCTAATAAAGAAGAATGGCTAGGAGATGATGTACTTTGAAAGCATTCAAGTGTTTACTCAGCTGGGAGAGCTATAAAGACAAGCCAAAACCAGACAGCACTCAGTAGAAGCACAGGTTGCACCACGCGCCTTAGCATGGATAACCTTTATTTTTTGATAACTCAAGTCAGTGAATGTGGCTGTCAATTTGGAACACTTGTTTTTATTAGGAGGATAAAACTTCAATATTGGAAAATGCACATAAGGCTTTATCCTGTGTCCACTTCTGTTCAATATCTTCATAAAACTACTTCCATAAATGCATCCCCATTGCCAAACTCATCCAATATGCACATGACTCTACCATTACTTGCCCTGCAGAATCCCTTCCTAAACTTTTACAGTTAACACAAGCATTTGACAACACAGAGATTTGGATGCAAAATAATCACCTAACCCTTAATGCATCCAAAACTAAATCATAATCTTCACCTCTTTTATAACCTCCAAAATAGACACACACCTTTTCCATAGTTAGTCATAATAAAACTCCCATCGAAATAGTCTCCCATACCAAACTCCTAGGCATCCTTACAGATGAACAGTTAAGATTCGAGCTTCACCTCCAAGCCAACATTAAGAAAATCCATCAGAAACTAGGAATGCTTTACTGGCACAAATCACTTCCTCACACCATCAATTAAGCTTCCCCTCTCTACCACATACCTCCTCCCCTCCCTCATGTATGGAGCTCCTCTCCTCACTAACCTGCAGGCAACTCTCAAAGCTAAACTAGCATCCGGCTACGATAAAATTGCCAAATTTGCTACTAGCTCTAAATCCCTCTCCCACCACTGTTACTCTCTTCACTCCCTGAACTGGCCAGAACTCTCTTACTACCTATACTACATTCAACTCTCCAGTGCCCACAAACTCATTTTCAACCCTTCTCATTGCCCCTCCCTCTCCTCCATCCTCAATATGCATTTTCCTACCCGAACCTTCAGATCTAACAATCAAAACCTCCTTGCTGTACACAAACCATCATGCAGCCCAGGTCAACATCTCCCTTGCATGCAAATGGAATTCATTCCCTCTCCACATCCATATTACACAATCTTTCCTTTAAGGCATTGCTACACTCTTATCTCTCCTCTACCTGGGAATGCTCCTGCTCCCATCCATCATAAACCCCCCTTCACTCCTCCTCTTACTCACACTGCCCTTCCCTAGCTCAATTATGCTTTCTGCCCACCACATATGGAGTAGGGGGGACAGGGGAGTGAATTTGTACATTTCCTTTTAGGAATCTTCTACTGACGTAACTGCTACTGTTTGCGCCACTTCTTGTTTGACCATCAATTATCTGCATCTAGAACATACCATATAATATCCTGGTATTCACTTGTATTATATGCTGCATGCAAATTCTTGAACTAGTGTACTATATTAATTTCTTGTTACATTACCCGCTTGATTTCTTATAAATAAATAAATGTGGAGCTTTTCTCCCTGGGCCTCCACTGAAACAGGGCTCTTTCCGGCCCAATGGACTCTCCCAGTTAAACTTTAAATAAATAAAAAATGAATTATTCAGGAGCCATTAGAAAATATAAATTTCTTCTGATAGTCTAGCTAGGAAGTTGGATAAAATTAAAAGTGGAATTTAAAAATACGGTGGAACTAAATGAAAGGGAGACATGTTAAGTAGTAAAAAGAATTATTTAAGGGAACTAACAAATGTTAAAGTACCGCAAACTAGGGGGGAATCTCACAAAACAAGGAGGAGGAGCAACTGCAGAATATTAAACAGAAAATAAGGGATTACCTTGATAATTGCACAAGTTTAGAAAGATTGTGGTAACTGTTTTTGATAACTCTAGAGCACAAAAACTTTTAACACAATGACTCAGGCAACAAAAAGTAGAAAAGGCTACCAACAAGTTTGGAGAGCCAGTAACAAGAAAGACAACAAGAGATCCTGTTCAAGTATTACAAACATTTTGGAAATTCTATGAAAGTTTATATAAAGCAGAAAAATGTGGAAAATCAAGAAAAAGGTACAAATGGAAATGTTTATGGAAAAATTAAATCTGCAAAGATTAGAGGTGGATGACACTCTAACTGACAATTGGGATAGGAGGAGATGAGATAAAAATGGTGATATACAGCCAATCTACAGGAAAATCCCAAAAGTATTCCTGTGGAAGTTTGGAGGGACAAAATAAAGATCTGGAAGGTTTGGTTTAGCAGGATTTTAAGGATAAGGGAAATACTAACATCTTGGAAGAAAGTGATGGTAGCTGTAATACCTAAACAGGGTAAATATCATAATATAATTGACAGATCCAGCTACATACAGGTCTCTTTCAATACTTAACAGTGATAAACGTTATTTACACTTGCTAAAAGAATGGCAAAAGTGACGTCAAAAGTGACAGACATAAATGTGGTTTTGTGGAGGGGAGGCAAACATCTGACATTAACCGACCTTTGATGATCCAGAGGGAGCAGAACGTAAGCAAATATCACTGCTGTTGGTGGCTCTTGATGCAGATAAAGTATCTGACAGAGTAAGCTGGGACTTTGAGCTTAGCATTGGAAGTATTTGCATTCCCTGATAAAATTATAAAGTTAATTTGGGGGATATATGAGGGATCAGAGACGAAAACTTGAAGTGGGTGGGTTCCTCTCTGATAATTTCTGCTTGAGCAGAGGAACCAGGCAGGGCTATTTTCTTTCCTCTTTGTTACCTGCATCATATTTACAACCACTGACAAAGAAAATAAGGGACTCGGAAATTCAATGGTATGGTAGTCAAGAAAAGCTGGCTCTATATGCAGACATTACTTTATACCAGATAAAACCAGAAAAAGACATTACAGTGCTGTGGAACATTTTTTGACACAGTTTCAATTCTTTTCAAGATACAAAATTAATGAAGCTAAAACAAATGCAATGATGGTAAATTATGCAGCCACACAAGAACTGGTTCAGCAATAACCATATTTATGGAGACATGATAAAAATGAAGCATTTAGGAGTATGGATTAAAAATTATTCCAGTGTGGCAGCTAACGATATGTGGGAAGACACTAAAAAGATAATATATGGATGATAAGATACAAGCGGCTTAAAATGTTTTTAGTCCCTTTAGTCTTGCACATAGGTCAGGCATATTTCTATCAACTAGAGGAGAAGTGTGGACAGCAATTAATAAAGAGCCAAAAGGACTTTATCTGGGAGGGGAAGACAGCAACAGTCAAACAGTATAAGCCAACTCTTTCAATAGAACAAGGCAGACTGGGATTACCTGGTTTGAAGGGGTATTTCAGAGCTACACAGCTAAAGGTTCTATACATAGCACAGGCAGAAACCTACAATTCAAAGTGGAAAGGGATAATGATGGGGAAGCTCAAAAATGAGGAGAGACAGGGAATTTGGATGCAGACCTTTAAGAAGAACAATAATCATGCTGAATATTAAATTCATAAAATAGCAGAAAGTATTCTAAGAACTAAGCCAACACTGGAATGGAGAAATGAGATTCTGCCCATATGGATGACTGCAATTAGGGACACACACAATTGGGGGCTGGAATTTATTGGAAAAAACTGGCAAGGAACCAACTAGAGAGGGAAAGGTAATAGAATGGAAAGATGCTAAGAACTTATTTGGACTGCATGCTAGAAATTGCCTTCCCTATCAAGGATTGATAAGAGTATAGACAATGAGAAATGGGGAGGCAAAATAAAGACCAGCACTGGTAGTTTTTTTTTCTCTCCAAACTACTTCATTAAAATGTATACATATGATAAAGGCAATCTTGAAAAGCATACAAAAATATATCCCTTTAATTACAATTTACATCATAGATAGCATTGAAACAACTGTAGCGCTATAACACATCACTTATACAAAAAACTCCAGTCATTGTTAGTTAGTTAAGCATTATATAGCTCATTCAACTCCTGCCTCTTAAACCTCGTTCCTGTTCTGCATATATTGTTCCCATAATTCCCATTTTTTATTATGTCGTTTGCTCCTTCTCTTTTCTAAAGGTCCCAATTCCAGTTTTATCTCTGTTACTATATTCATTACTTTTGTCTAGACTTTGATTTCTATTTTCTAGCAATTGCTTTTTTGGCAGCCACCATAATTAGACTCAGCGAGGCTTTACTATTTCTTGGCAATTCCAATTCTGTAGCATAACAAAAAAATCATCTCCCCAGTCAGTCCAATCTGCTCACTCAGCATCTCTGACAGAGCGGTCTGCAGGGAATCCCAAAAGTCTTCCAGCTCATCACACTTCCAAAAAGTATGTTCCCAGCTACCTCTTTCTTGCCAGTCACGCCTCCATTTGCTATCCATCAGAGGGGGGGGAGGAGTATAAATATACCTATGTAAACACATCCAGGCAAAGATCCTAAATCTTCTAGACTTTGTTGCATATTTGGGAGATATACATACAGCTCCCCCATTGTCTCTGAATTGATGATCCAATCTCTCTTCTCAATCCTTTCCAAGCTCCTCAGATTGATTCTTAAATTATCATGCATCATTTTATAGGCTTTACTAATATTCCCTTTTTAATGGCAGCTTCTGTTCTAGAGTCTATTAAAAAAAAACTCTACCAGCACTGGTCTTTCATTTAGGAGCCCCCTATTTCTCTTTGCCTATACTCCAATATCAATCCTTGATAAGAAAGGCAATCTCTAACCTGCAGTCCAAATAAATTCTTGACCACTTCCTATTCTATTACCTTTCCCTTTCTAGTTAATTTGTTCCCAATACACTGGTACCTTTTCCCTTTCTAGTTATTTGTTCCCAATACAAGCTCCTTTTCCAGTTTTCTCCAATAAATTCCAGCTCCTTCTTGCCTATTATCTGTATCCCTGACCACATTTCAACTGCATCAGCAAAATCTCTTTTCTCCATTATTGTGCTGGTTTGTTTCTTAGAATACTCCCTGCTATTTTATGAATATAATACTCTGTATGATTTTGGTTGTTCTTATGAGTCTGCATCCAAAATCCCAATCTCTGCTTATTTCTTGAGCTTCCTCCTTGTGTCAGCATCATTCCTTTCCACTTCGAATTATAGCTTTCTGCTTGTGCTATGTACAAGAGCCTTACCCTGTTGTTCTAAAATACCCCCTCAAATTAGATAATCCTAGTCCACCTTGTTCTACTGGTAGAATCATCTTATCCCACTTGACCCCTGCGATCTTCTCTTCCCAGATAAAATCCTTTAACTATTAATCGGTATCCACAACTTCTCCATTTGATATAAGTATGCCTGACCTGTGTGTAAGATTAAAAAGGACTACAAACATTTTAATGGCTTGCACCTTAGCATCCATATAAAAAATTCCAGTTTCTCAATTTCTATATTATATTCTGTTTAGCCTCTTCCCACATACCCTTAGCTGCCACCAGAGTCATTTCTAGTCTATACTCCTAAATACTTCATTTTATCATGCCCCCATAAATATGGACAGGGTTGGAACAGTGTCTGTGTGTATACATAGTTAACTGCTATTGCCTTTGTTTTAGGTTCCTTAATTTTGTATCCCAGAAAGATTTGAAACTGTCTTAAAATGTTCCACAACACTGTAATGTCACTTTCTGGTTTTGTCATATATAAAATATCATCTGCTTATACAGCCAGCTTTTCCTCACTATCACACCAATTAAATCATCGGATTTCTGAGTCCCTTATATTTTGTTGCCAATGGTTCTAAATATAATGCAAACAAAGGGGAAAGCAGACAACCCTGTCTCGTTCCTCTACTCAAGGAGAAATTATCAGAGAGGACCCCACTCACTTTAATTTGCTCCTCATATATTCTTTTCATCAACGTTATAATTGTAGCAGGGAAACCAAATGCTTCATTACCCTGCTCATGAAGTCCCAGTCTACTCTGTCAAATGCTTTCTCTGCATTAAGAGCCACCAATAAAAGTGGTACTTTTACATTCCGCTTCCCTCTGGATCATCAATGTTCTGTTAATATCGATGAATGTTTGACTCCCCTCCACAAAACCACACTGATCCATATCCATCAATTTTGGTATCACTTTTGCCATTCTTTTAGCCATTACAGACAAACACTTTATACTCCTGGTTTAGTATTGAAATGGGCCTGTACGAAGCTGGATCCAATGATCTTTACCTTCTTTAGGTATTAGCGTTACCACCACCACCTTCCAAGATGCTGGCACTTCACCTCTTAACATACTGTTAAATAAAACCTTCCAGATCTTTTAGCTTTTTCCCTCCTAACTTCCAAACCTCCACAGGAATACCAACTATTCCTGGGGACTTTCCTGTAGATTTGTTAAATGCAGCTATTTTTATCTCATCCCTTCCTATCCACACTGTTAATAATTGAGCCTCATCTACCTCTAGCTTTTGCATATTTAATTATTCCATAAACATTTCATTTGCACCTTTTCTTATTTGCTATATTTCTCTGCTTTATACGAGTGTTCATAAAAATTTCCTAAGTATTTCTAATACTTCTACAGGCTCTTTTATGTTCCTTGATATAGGATCCCTAAGCTTGGTGACTGTCCTTTCCACTTTTTGTTGCCCGAGTTGTTGTGCTGGAATTTTTTGTGCTCTAGAATTATCAAAAAACAAACAGTTGCTTAACAATCTTTCTAAACTCATGCATATTATCGAGGTGACCCCTTATTTTCTGTTTAGCATTCTACAGTTGCTCCTTTTCTTGTTCTGAGAGATCCCCCCCCCCATTTTGCAATAATTTAACATTTGTCAAGCCCTCTAAAATTATTCTTGCTACTGTTTAGCCATATCTCCCTTTCTTTTATTTCCAACCTAGTTTTAACCTCCACTTTAATTTCATCCCACTCCTTAGCTATGTTTTCAGAAGATTTATCTTCTCTAGTAGCTCCTGAATTAATTCCATAACCCATTCCTTAAATTTCTCTCTTTTCAACCAGTAGGTGAGAAAGCGACAGTGTCTTATTTTCATTTCATTACCTTGTGTTTTTATTTTAGTTACTATTGGTGCATGATCTAAAATAGTTATTGGCTGCGTTTCAAGACCTTCAAATAAATGTACATGTTCATGCGAGATAAAATCCATCTAGCCTAGCCCAGTTTTTGTATATCTATGAGTAATATGTAAATTCATTCAGAACACCTAGTACTGAATTTACATTTTCCATGCCAAACATTTTCATAAATTTCTTCAAAAATCTTCCCTCCCTGTTGTATTTTCCCTTCTGGGCCCCCCCCGGCACATTTTCACTGCTGCAAACCAAATTCCAGTCTCCACCTATAAATATTGCTTAATGAAAAGCATTGGTAGAGTTTTTTGGTAGAATCTAGAAAAAAAGCTGCTGTTAAAAAAGGAATAATTAATACAGCATATAAAATATTGCAAGATAATTAAGAATCAGTGGAAGTTAGAAATGATAGGGAAGAGAGAATTGATAAGCAATTCACAAAAAAAACAATGGGAGATGTATGTCTCCCAAATATGCAACAAATTCTAGAAAATTTTGCTTGGAAATGTTTACCCATATATTTTTATACAGCAAGTAGACTCCAGACAATTTTTACTCAGGTAGACAGCAAATACTGCAGTTGTGATGGGGAAGGAGAGAGGTAATTGGGAACATTTTCTGTGAGTGTACTGGAATTGGCAGACTTTAGATTCCCAGCAGACTACTCTACTGGGTGATCAAATTGATGTAACTTGGGAATTTTTTTCATGACCTACGATATAGAATCGGAATTGCTTAGACATAGTAAGGTCTTGCCAAGTCTAATTATGCTGGCTGCCAAAAAAAGCAATGAATACAGAAAGGAAATCAGAGTCTAAACCAACTGTACTAAAAGTAGTGAATATAGTAACAGAGATAAAATAATGAATTGGGATCTTTAGAAATGGGTAGGAGCAAATTATACAGAAAAAATGGGAATTGTGGAATATACATACAGAGGAGGAACGAGGTTTAAAAGAAGGCAGGGTTTGATTGAGCTAGGTAATGTTTGACAATGCTTGGGTTAGATAAGTGATGTTTGCAACTAAAATTGTATGTCAGTATGGTTTGTGATGTAAAATGCTTGCAACTGGGATCATGTCAATATGTCCCGTTTTCATTTATATAAATGCATGACTGCCTATGTCATAAGTGATAATTTAATAAAAGATGTTTTATCAAGGTTTGGAGGGTAGGAAAATGAGAAAAATTACGTGGACCAAGACAAGAGTCAAGAGAGTAGTTATTCATACCATACACAGTTTCTTGCAGTGGTATATAGGTACTCCAAGTACAGCAGATGCTCTCACCATGGCAGAAATGCTTCTAGAGTTTGCACTGTATACAGTATACAAAGATTTGATTATTGTCTGAAAAGGGGGGTGTTTGGAAAGAAAAAAGTTAAGGAGGATGCACAAAAAGCTGTTATGGTAGACAAGACAGACACACACAGGTTACGAATTCAAGAAAATGGACAAGAAAGGGTGGAAAGAGGCTAAACTATATTGGATTAAAAAAGCTTAAAAAAAACAGTATGTTAAAATGTGAAATGGTTGAATGACCCAATTAAATAAAAAGTTCTAGGCACAACCACAGCCAAGTGCAAAAAAATTAAGGACCGTAGAGTACCTAGCTATTCTGATTTCTTGAGCACCCTTTAAGCTGAGGGCCAAAACAAAAAGAGATTGCCTCTCAAATTATAACAAACATTGGCTGGTAGGCATTTCCAATCTAACAAAGTAGCAGTGGTGGGTTCTTTGGTCAATGAGGAGAACAAATCTGCATATTTTGTTGCTTGTACTAGTGGAATGTTATTAAAGGTAGCCCCTACATCAGTTTGGGTATTAATAAATTTTTGCCCAAAGCTTTGTGGGTTGCCGCAGTTGGCAGAGTGGAAATTTTATAGCAGAGTCCAAGGGTTTGGCAATGATGAGGTCAATGTGTTAAAGGAAAGTGATGTGTCTAGGGCAAGTCCTAGAAACTTTTGTCCTAGGACTAGAGAAAGAAAGTTGGCATCTACAAATGCACAAGTGTAAGTTTTTTTCATGCTCTAAAGATCACAGTACAACATTTTAGGGTGATTATGAGTAGCCTATTGTCAAAGGTCCAAGTGCATAACAACTGAGCCTCTTCCCACCCATCCCTTCTTAGGCAAGGACTGAAACTGTATATACTTCTCAGGAGCATTCACATACCATTAGTAATTTCAGACATCAAACTTGCTTATTAAGTAACACAATGGAGGAGCCCTGAAGGTTACTAACAAATTTAAAAAGGTTTGATGCAAAGTGTTAGACGAATTGAAAGGTTGCTAAGGAAAGTTGAGTAAACCTGGTATCATCACCAATGAAGGTGAACAGCTCAAACTGAAATGCAACAGACCACTATGGATCAAATCAAGGGACCAGTAGGAAAGAAAGGAAAATATTTTGAATTATTGCAAAAAATTAAAGAATTGAAAAGGAAGAGTGGCAAGTCCTGGGTGGGGGGTAAGGGGGTCAGGTTACATTAAAACAACTCAGAATTTAAACAACCATATACACAGGCTTAATGATTTTTTTAAGTAATGACAAGCACGTCATTCTAAAAAATATACCTAGCTACCAAAAATACCTGTCACAGAGATTGAAGTAGCAGAAAGATGAGTGTGGGAAAAGCTAAAATAAGAAAAAGAGTGAATAATTGAAGAGACACCACAAATGAATAATGGAAGTTAAGTATTTTACAAAGACCTACACACACAAGATCAGACAGGAGAGAAAAATGCAAAGTCAAAGATACTTACAAGAGATTGATCTAACACAGAACAGTAGAAGGAAAGGTTGCTAAAATGATCTACAAATAAAAAACAGCTAAGTCACCTGGGGATGATGGCATCCCAATACAGAGATGTAGAGGTTAGGAGAGACACTGAAGTTGTTTAAAAATAGAGAGTTAAGGACTGAATTGTTTAACTAAGAGTTGGAAAATAAAGGAATGCCAAAGTCATGGAGACAAGCAGTAACATATTTAATTCCTAAAGAATGCAAGCATCCAGGTGATTCATCTTACAGACCAGCTTCGGTCTTAAATGGTTACTATAAGGTGACAATGGGGGGGCACTGCCCAACAGACTGGCACCTTAACTGTTAGGTTTAGTGGAATGAGATCAATGTGGATTTGTAAGTGTTAGACAAATATTTTTTGTCATTTTTTGACCAGGTTAGTCCCACTGGGCTAGCAGCCTCTTTTAAATGGAAACAAAAGGTGGTATTTATACTACCACGGGAAATTCAGCCAGGTCACTGAGAAACTTCCCCTACTTTTTTCAATAGGTGCTGTGGGATTTTATTTTTACATCCACCTGAGCTACCACCAATGCAGGCGGATGAGGCCTCAGTGGACAACACACACAGGAGTACAGCCACCCCCCCTCCCCAATGCTACACTACAGTGTCTGCAATTAATCAACCTGGTGTGGGAGCAGAACCCACAGTCTTCTGCCCCAAAGGAATGCGTGCTACCTGTTGCACTACTGACACAGATAATCATCTCAGAACGATACCGAAAAAAGAGGAAGCCACTGTTAAGTCTTGGTGCAGAAAAGGCCTTCAACAAGGTACATAAGAATTCCTGAGGGAAAATATCGATGGAAGAAGAGGGGAAAAAATACAGGTTACTGAATATTAGAATTCCGTAAGGGCTTCTCAAACGTGAAGGAGTAGAGATTGTTATTAAAAACATTTTGTCTTCACAAGGGAATGCTCCGAGTACTCACTGTCCTCACTGCTTTTTGTTCTCTTGGCTGTCCTGATTTATCTGATGTAAAAACAGCACTTTGTGCTGATTATATACTACTATAGAGAATGGGAAAATGTACAATAGATACCCTATTGAAGGATGAACAGTCTCCAGCAAGGTGTTAATGTACAAGTAAAGCCAGGTTTAAAAAACTACCATGATTTTATTCCTATACTTCCTACTTGTGAATTAATGGACCTGGGATAATACCACCCAGTACTGAAAAGGGACCCTGCTGCAAGATGGGGCATGTTGATGCTGTCACTGTCCATTAGTAGAACTGGGTGCAGTCTTGGGGTAAATTTGTTGCGTTTGAATAGGGATAGAGATGAGCTTTGTTTTACATGGATGTAGTAGTGGTATTCTCTAGGATATGTACCTGCCCCTCCAAACCATTCTGTTTATTTTGCAGAAAAGGTTAAGGTCACTGCACTGGGCATTTCTGATACCATTTAACTTGCAGATATGCAATAGCTCCATTAGTATTGGATCAGATGACACCTTATAGGCCAGGCACAGATCACCTCAATAGTTTAACAGAGAGAATATATCAAGAGCTTTGAGGTGGTCCTTGTAAGTCATGTGGTTTTAGTCCCTGTATTCTCTTTCTGAACAACCTCTGGGGGTTCTCTAGTTATGTTCCTGCTCTTGCTTGGAATAAGCTCCCCTTCTACCTTGATCCATTCCTCAAATCCATGACTTTAAAAAAGCTCTAAAAAATGACCTGTATAGTACCTGGATTTGTCACTAATCACCCTACTTGAATTTCTTCTCTAAATTCTTATACACTATGGATAATTCACTTTTAATTCTTTTTTCTACTTTTTCTACCCATTATTTGGTTTCTAACCTAATTTCTCTTATTTGTTCTATATTGTATTTTTTGCAAGTCGTCTTTTTTGTATGTATAGCTTATGTACATATTTCTTTATGCATTTATATTGCCTTACTTTTTGTGGAGCTTTTCTCCCCGGGTCTCCAATGAAAAAAGGGCACTACCTCAATTGGACTATCCCGGTTAACAAATGCTGAGTGAATAAATGCACAAATACAAGAATGAATATCTGGACAGGTACATATCAAAGGAGGCATAATACTCAAGGATGGGACTGATGAGGGCAGAGTAGAGTGAGACAATGCTCTCTCTGTATTGTACAGAGGTCTCCATTCGCCAAGGCATATTCTCCAATTTAAACCACCTCTGTCACTACAGAGGTCTCCATTCTCCACGGCAAGGAGGGTTTGCAGGAAGTAGAGTTTCTTGTTTAGGCTCCTACCACTGATCAGCAACAAGTTTACATTTTCCTTTGCTTGTTTCATTACATTAGGAGGATTTATACATAGATCCTGGACCAGTGTAATGTGCCCCTGATCGGAACTGGCATCTTCTTCACAAATTAAAAAATGAAAACGCCACTCTTGATGACAAGAAAACTGCTCTAATAAGCTCAGAAATACCAGCCAACCTCAGAGAAAGTTTTAGTGAAAAGTCGTTCTAATAACCAAACTTTTCAGCTCTAAAAAACTGAATTTTTGTAAGCAATGACAAAGTTTAACCCCGTTGAACCATTTGACTTCTCTAATCCATTTGGCCTGACCTGCTATGAAAGAAAGCTTTAAGCCTTAATAGCGACCCAATTAGACAATCAAAAGAAATTTTGCTAACACTGTTACAACCAATATGAAAATATATGTCAAGGCAATTTACAGCTCCTTTTAATTCTCAGAGAAGCAGAGTGATAAATGAGTCAATAAGCTCTGCATGCTGTGCCACAAAAATTATAAAAGAAAGCACATGCTTCCACAGATGTGTACAAGCCAAATACAAACGAGTTGAAACCAAGTCACTAGTTATGAACAAGCTAAAAACGGTGGGTTTAATTGAACAAGATGAACAAAATTAGGGACAGAGCTGTTTATTGAGCTGACTGATCTAGAAATGTCTCAAAAGTTACAATATGAAGCAAATCTAACAAAAAAAATCATTACCAGAAAGGGAAAATTAGTCAAAAAAGCAAAATATTTAAATATGGTAAAAAAATATATAAGTAAATCCTTTAAGTTCTTCTAGTTTTTCTGTGCAACTATGATGGAATACCTAACAAGCAGAGTACAGAAGGAAAAAATAGGTTAGGAACTTGGAAATGTGGCTTTTGCAAAGCTTGCAGCCACATTAAATGTTCCAACAGTTTTGTTCACCTGGTAACTAACAAATGCTATAAGTTCTCTGGTTTTGCTAACTGCAACACCAAGAATGTTACACACGTTGGCACTTGTAATTTGTGCCAAGCCTATTATGTAGGAAAGACCAATAGAAAGTTTAAGGAACGGATACTTCGCCACCTGTTAGACATCAAGAATAAAGTGGTAACCAATGCCCTATATGAACATGTGTCTGAAAATCTAGGGCATTCATTTAGCTTTATGGTTATCTGGAATGTGACTACTAACCTCCGTGGAGGAGACATGGTCAACAAAACTGAAAAGGAAGAAAGCAAATGGATCATGAACCTCAAAGCAAATTTATTTCCAGGGCTCAACAGAGTAGTTCCTATTAAACCTATTTTGAAAGAGAGAAGCCTAATTAAGAAATGAAATGGAGGCTTAAGGAAGGCATGCATCTGATTGCTGTATGTGACTGGTTGAGCAATTAAGGATCTTTATTTAACAGCAGTAAGTCATGTCTACACACTAGGATCTGAAGAAGGTTTTTTTAACTGAAAGCGCTTATCCCGTTTGACCTGCAACTTGAACAGCACAATTTATGCTTTTTATTTCTTCGTTTTATTAAAGCCTACATTTTAACAGAACTTCTCAGTGAACTTTTCGTTGTGGTGGAAGTCTTTTTTTCATTTTACTATTTTTGCCTATTAAGGCTTCCTCTGGAGGTAGTTTTTGGTCTGGTTGTTTGCCCTTCCATTAGTGGGAGTAATGCTTTCTGGAGTATCATTCTGGATGAAGACTCACAGTGGAAATTTTTTTTACTGTAAAAGCTCAACAGTATACTTTGGACAGGAATGCCTCAGGGCTTTCATAATACTCCAACAGTTTTTCATCAGATAAAGCAAGAAGTACAGAGACCATTAAAAATATGCATCCTCTGTAATCCAATATGTAGAGGACATCAGTGTACAGAGAGTGAGCAACAGCACTTAAATGCCCTGGAAGAAATCTTCCAGGCAATGAGACTAGCAGGATTAAAACAGTCCTAGAAGAGAGTTAGTCAACTGAAACTTACCTTTTTGGGACAGTGTTTGTCAGCAGGACTGCGGAATATTAGCGAGGACAAAAAGCAACTGAGTTACAATTTCCATTCACTGTCTCAGGGTTAAAAGGCAAGATCCAGTAATCTTCAAATTTTTATGGGAATGGATACCAGATTACACAGGCAAAACAAGATGGGGATGAGCCCCTCAATTAAAATAATAAGCCACAATCAGTCTTCTCCAAAATCAAAGAAAAGCTCATTTCCGCACCTGCTTTGGCTGTTCCATAAAAAAAAAAAAAAAAAGAACAGGAGTTCATAATACACTTTGGTCACAATGGGGAGACTATTACGGCACTGTGCTACAAAAAATGAGATCACAGTGTCAGGTCCTGGGTTATTACCCATATGCACCAAGTATACTTGAGAAAAGAGGAAATGTTCCCTGGAAGTAAATATTGTGGGAAGAAATAGCCAGGGAATTGTTATGGCTAGGCTTGTAGAGGCCCTAGGGCCAATAGCCTAGTACCAACCTATGAACCTTAAGAATAAGGGAATGTGAGAAGCAACCTGTTATAGGGAAATGATCCACTGAAGTAACATGCCACATTATTCAGTGTTCCCTAATTGCGCTTCAGACTACACATACTCCAGTTAAATGCAGGCGAGAAGGAAATCCAAAAGGCATGAACAATGCCACTTTGGTAGAATTACTGCAAGTTTTGCAAATCAGGCAGGACAGATTAGAGTAAAAGTCCCTTGGATTACAATTTTGCCCGAATTGTTCATTTACCCATAGGAGCCTCATGAGTGTCCTGACCTGAATGATGATGGAAAGCACCTACATGCGGATACCAAAGACACTGAAGGAACCCTGAACTGGTACACCGATGGTTACAGATACTGGAGTCTTGAGAGGGTGTGCTTTGTAACAGGATGGGCAATCTACAACACAGGAACAAAGGAATAAAAAGGTGAAGTGTCTCTGGGGAATGTTCAGCACAAAGAGTTGAACCAGAAGCAGTCGAGCAAGCTCTACTACTGATTAGACCTGTGAATATATATACCAATAGAAAATATGCAATCCAAGTCCTAACCTCATCTCTTCTCATTTGGGCAAGAAGAGGCTCAATTACAGATGATGGTAAACCAGTCAGCCACCAGGAAAAGTTAGAAAGATGATAATCCATCCACAGTGAGCATAAACAAGGTCAAAGCGCATATCAAAGATAAAGTGCATAGTCAGGAAAACCAAACAGTAGTTCAGCTAGAAAAAGGAGATCTCAGTGCTAAACATATATCCAATACAAAATGCTAAACATTACCGGGCATGCAAGATACGTGTCATTGAAGAAAAACAGAGAAATGGTATAGAAGATACCAATGGATTTACCTATAAATCCTTTACAAAAGTAAGCTGTACATTGTAAGCCAAAGATCAGTGCACAGAGGGCAATCAAAGTAGAGGACAAGATAGGTCAAGTCACTCGCACGTAATGTGATGGGATCATAACACCTGATGTATGTAGTCTAAAAGTTTTAGGACAGATGAAAGGAGACCATCATGAGGTCCAGAATTCGAACAAACTGCCCACATGACCCTAAATGCAAACACACACAAAGATAGCCGGAAGTTTAGTAAAAATTCTGAGACAAGCCAAATATTATAAAAAAAGCCAAAACTGAATAACTTGAGGTTATACAAAGGGATGAATGGACATGTGTTGTGTTCACAGAACTCTAATCAGTGTTAGCAGAATTTAAAAAAGGTCCTCTGCATTCAGTAAAAACAAACAAACTTGAAAAAAGAAAGACAACTTACCTACTATCATAACTTCCTAGAACATCTAGGAAAGAAGAAACTACAACAAATTGCCAGTTCCAGATTTAAATGGGAAGGTATGACAGCAGACATCCAAAACCATGTTGACAGATGTGTCACTTGTTCTGGGCACAATTCAGGAAAGAGCAACTGTAGGTAGTAGCACTGACTCCCGAAAACACTGGGACCTTTAGAAAGAGTAATGGTGAACTTTAGAACACTTACTACTCCCTAACAGAGGGGTAAACTAGATGGGTGGAGGCTCATCCAAATAAATAAATAAATAAATAAATAAATAAGCCAACTGTGTAGTTAGAATAATGAAAGTCTATCCCAACATGCAGCATACCTTGGGAAGTACACACTGACTGGCATTAAGCTTGGTGCCAGAGCCATGGGCTCAAGCTTAATGCCAAGAAATGTATAGTTATCCCCTTTGGGGAAAAAACATGTACCCATGAATTACCACATAGGTGGCAGTACACTAAACAGCGAAAGTGTGATAAGAGACTTGGGGACAGGTGGACAGTGGTCTCACCTTCTATAACCACATCGCCACAACAGTCAGGAAATCCTTCTATGTGGCACACCTCATCACTAAGGGCTTTTCATCCAGAAAAAAGGAGGTCATTGTCCCACTGTACTCATCCCTCATTAGACCCATTATAGAGTACAACACCTCATTTGGTATGCACCTCACAAGACATCTGCAACAGCTGGAAAGGCCACAGAAATACCTCACTAAAAGAATCACAGGCCTAAAGCAGATGCCCTATGCTGACCATCTAAAAAAAACTCCAGCTATACTCTGTGGCATATCATCTACTCAGAGGCAATCGCTGCTTAACATACAAGGCCATGTCAAACCCTGAGCTGTTGGACATGCTCCATTTAAAGAAATCCCAATCCCTCAGAGCCACATGCTCCAGGGATCTATACCCTGTCATCACAATGAACAAAACATGCTGGAGGGATAGGTTCCTGACCCAGAGACTCCCCATACTCTGGAACAGGCTTCCCATACATGTCAAGCAGAGCACCTCCTTGGACTTCTTCAAGAAAGGAACCTTGATGATTGGATGGGAGATAGGAAATCACCCCAGGGATCATGTCAGTCACCCTACTAAACAGGGGTCCAGGGAAGTAAATATTGTGGGAAGAAATATCCAGGGAATTGTTTGGCTAGGCTTGTATAGGCCCTAGTACCAACCTATGATCAAGAACCCACTTCACCAGAAAGGCAACAAAACAAATGTGCCAAATTTTTGGAATCAAACAAAGGTTTCGAACTCCTTACCATCCACAAAGCTCTGGGCAAACTGAAAAAGACAACAGAACTTTAAATGGCAGACCAAAGAAAATGATCACTGAATATGGGTAAATGTTTTACAAAATGATTCCCAACTTTCTGATTAAGATGCAAAATTCTTCACAGGCTTGTGGATTAACCTCTCATGAATTAAATGGCAAGCTGACCCATGAACTTGCGAAGAAGAAAGATCACTTGTGCAATACCATTGGAGGGAACCAAACTGTGGAAACAGCTCCAAGACCAAATCAGTTGGGCAAAGGGGAAAGTCTGGAAAGCTGGAAAAGTTCACTTTAAAACTTCACAAGCAAAATGAGATCTGAGGAAAAAAGGAAGGCACAACTGGAACAAGGATATATTGCAATAATCTGTCAGTTTGATAACACAAGCGAAATGTGAATCAAAATGGTTAGTGCCCTACATTATTACCAAAGTGGGGCTAGTGGCTGTACAAGTGCAGCCACACAAAAACAAATCACCAAATAAATAGCTGGATTCATACACATCATATCATAAAACTAAAATGGAGAAGAGATAATTAATTCTATTAATATGATAACAGAAATGTTTAACAATATCAAAACTAATAAGAATGTGACTAAACTCAAAAAGAAGACAATGAAGACCACGAAAATCTTTATGCTGACTAATCCTCATGAACTTTTTCTCCTCTACACACAAAAGGGTAAATTTCAACAACTTTACCAAGTCTTGCTACAATAGTCCTTGGTATGGATCAGAATTCCTCAATATGCTAAAGTGACATCCTTTTTTTAAGGCCTAGTCTGTTCACGCTTCTGGAAATGCTGAATCTGACAGAAAAAGACTAGATTCAGAGAAATGACTTAAGGAGATGGAGAGGACCTGTAATTCTATCAATTAGGCATACTTCTATTTCGCTTAATTACAGCATTAGGAATTTTAGGCTTAAAAGACATACGGACATGGCAAAAATAGTCTTGCTAGGATGTCATCTCTTACATCTATCAATCTTCCCCTTTTATGGGTGCAGGGAACGAAGTTTGGGAAATTGAAAGCTAGCATTTCTACTAAAGAAATTATGTAATTCTACATTTGGGTCAACAAAAAAATCATTGCAGAAATGACTGCTATGAGAACTATGGTACTACAGAACCACATAGCATTAGGTTTTGCCCTTGCTAGTAAAGGTTGTACTCATGCATTGGTGAGAGAGGAATGCTGTACTTCTATTTCTAATAGTGAACCAGAGATCAACAGCCACCTCAGGTTAACCAAGGAAATCGTTCAAAAAGCACATACGGAAAAAGAAACATGGTTCTCGTGGCTGAAAGGTTCTATCAGTGGTGCGGAAGAATATAATGCAGCTTATACTGGTTACAACCGGCACTGTAGGTTTCATGAGACTAGCAACTGTTGCTATCAAATGCGGAATGGAGTGCATAAGGCTTCAACAGTGCAAGTCTTGACAATGGACCGAGTGCAGTCAGTGCAAGCTAGAGTAAATTTATGAAGTGCACTGAACCATTAAAGTCCAATTACTGATAAAGACACCGACAGAGCAACAAACATGGGTTCACATGTTTGTTCAAGGGGACCTATTACAGTATCAAATCTCAAAAAAGGGATACCAGCTTTCAAAATTTTCCCAGAATAGATACGAAAAACCCTTAGTCAGTGTGGCGTAGTTGGACTACGTCAAGAATTAAAAGGTTGCAAAACAATACACTGTCTTGTTAAAAAGGCATCAGTCAAGAAAGATTATTAATGCCTAATGCTTGCATAAAGATTTCTCCAGCAAAAGTACAACTATCAATATTAATATACCTTTAAATCAATTCAAATTAATTCCTCTAAAAGGCAGATGTAAACTGGTTATACGTTCATAGGATGA
Organism: Protopterus annectens; assembly: GCF_019279795.1. Lineage (NCBI taxonomy): Eukaryota > Metazoa > Chordata > Ceratodontiformes > Protopteridae > Protopterus > Protopterus annectens. The sequence continues at coordinate 1,145,770,510 of NC_056729.1, read as the reverse complement.
TACTAGGCTATTGGTCCAGAGGCCCTTGTAAGCCTAGCCAAGAATTTTGCCCATGTTCCCTCAAAGTCACCACCCGTTTCCCTTGTCCATCAGGGACACAGGTGGGATTCCCAGGGGTGTATTTTAGGTTTCCCATCCAGTCATCCAGGTTCCTCTTAAAGGGGGCTAGACAGGACCTCTGCTTGACATGGGGAGGGAGTCTATTCCACAGAAGGGGGAGTCTGGGACAATCTATCCCGCCAACAAGTTCCACTAATGTCACAAACCAGGTTAAGGCCTTGTGCCTGGGTTGCTTGAGTGGATTTTGTCTTACAGATATGCAGCAACTCCATCAAGGCTGGGTCTGAGATGGCCTTGTATGCTAAACACAGGTCACCTCTGAGTAGTCTGTATGAGAATGAGGAGCATCTGTATACGCTAGGTGTTTGAGACCCTGGATTTTCTTAGTCAGGAACCTCTGTGGTCTTTCCAACTTCTGCATGTGCTTAGCAAGGTACATGCAGAAGAGGGTGCTGTGCTCAATAATGGATCCGATAAGGGAGGAGTACAGGGATGTTATGACCTCCATGTTCCTGGATGAAATACCCTTACTTATGATGTGGGCCATGTAGAAAGCCTTCCGTACAACGGAGGCAATGTGGTGGCCAAAAGTCAAGTTGCTATCAATTGGGGTACCCAATACCCAATTCCCTCACTACTGATTACATGCTTAGTACGTTGTTATTAATGTGATAAGTGGGGATGCCATTTCCCACAAAGGGGATAATGATGCATTTCTTGGCATTCAGTTTGAGGCCATGCTTCTGGCACCAGTCATTAGTTTGGGTAAGGCCCTCAGAGAATGTTCACGTCACTAGGGGAATTTAAGACAGCACCCAGCTTGCAGTCACCTGCCAACTTGGTAAGCAACAGACCACTGGTTTTGGCATGCACCTCAGAAGAGTACATCCCAAACAGTAAAGGCCCCAAGACAGATCCTTGGGGTATGCCACTCATTATGGGTCTACTACTAGAGGTGGCTTCCCCTACTTTGACTGAGTGGGTTCTATCACTGAACCATTTAGCTACCCATCTGGTTACATATGGGTTGATGCCTAGCTGGAGTGTTTATCTACTATGCCCTAGTGGGGAATAGTGTCAAAGGCTTTGACTAGGTCAAGGTAGGTGGTGTGCAACATCTTCCCCTCATCCATGGCTTTGGTGACCGTTTCAAAGAAGTGGACCAAGTTTAACAGGCATGATCTGCCTTTGACAAAACCACACTGTGTGGGGTAAAGCATTTGGAGGTTGCCAATATTCTTGTTTATAAGATCCATGATAATGCGAGAAGTAAACTTCAAAAAAAAAAAAAAAATACATCATTAGTCTAGCCAAGATTATAAACTGAACTGACCCTTCTTTGGTGCTTTGCTCACTTACTGCTTAACTACTTTTTTTTTTATCCCATCAAAGATCAAGTTCCTTAAATACTAACATCTGCAAACACCGTTTAATTTACAACCACGAACATGGCTGAAACAGATCAGCTTAGTATAAAGCCACCAAGCCTATTGAATAAGCAAGATAAGTTATTGCACTGAAGATCTAAGCTCTGCATTAAACCCCACCTGCTATCCACTTACCCACATTACAAGGCAAATAAAAGTTCATGAGAATACAGACCCCTCTTATCGGGGAACAACACTCCAATCCTGCTCTGTAAACCTAGGCTAAATGAAATGCATACAAAAAAGGTTTTGACACCAGTAGAGACCCCAAAGATATTCTACTACTAAACACAGTGTCAGCTTAACATCCATCCTCTACACACAAATCACCACAACACATCAGTCAAGTAATGAAGTCCAAACATGCCCCTGAGTTTCCCTGTCCATTTCAGACATTAGCCAAAGTCATGTATAAACTGGGTTTACAAGATCTCTGTTATATTACTTGCATATGTGTTTATGTACAAACTACAAAGCAGTCAGCATCTAACTATGAAGATAAGAAGGTCATCCAGTTAATTTTTAATATGGGATGTAAACATTTTTTTCAGACAAGTGTATTGCTACTGGCTGCTGACTGACAGCATCTAGTTCAGTCTGTAATGACAAGCAATTAACTGTGTGATAAGAATTTAACATGTTAAGCAGTGCTAGCATATCATAATTAAGTGGAAATGGGACAGTATGCAGTAATTTACAAAGCAGATGCCTTGAATTTCTGTGGGAAAGTAGGTATCAACAACATACCAGAAAAAACACTCTTCTGTGAGCAAATTTAAACCAGGCCAAGGCTGCTAAATGTCCTTTCAAAGAAAAAAAAATAAGTAGATAAGAACTTAGAAAAGCTTTAAACGAGGTGGGGAAATGTCCAGTTCTAGAAAATTACTTGGTGAAAAGCTGGGCATATTTTCTAGTAAATCATGCAACAAACTGTGTAATAAATGAAAAGATACCTTCTAAATGTTAACTAGATACAATGAGCACAGTGTATTTATTGCATGACTTAATAGTACCAACAAATATAAAGACAAAAAAGTTACAAAGGCAATCACCAACATAGCCTTAATTCGAGGATAAATGAGAATCAAGTCTGAACAATGGGAAAATAGCAAGAAAGTGGTTATAATAAGGAAGCCAGCCATACTTCAAAATAACAATTCTAGACAAAGCCACAATTAATGGGGGGAACAAAGGCCGAAAATCAAGAACAATTTTTACATATTAGCTCAAGTCACTTAAAAAGTTAACAGTAGTTTTGCATCAACATACACTTCTAAACAGTAAACAGCATTGTACTATATCTAGCATTAATAATAAGACTGTAATCATCTGTGATTTGCCAGAAAATCAAAAATATTATGAGGGACACAAAAAAAAACCTGAGCCAAATTTAGGGACATTCTGTGAACTTGAGGCCAGCTGACAGGTATGAAACCAGCTATGTATCAATTCAAGTGTGACGGTAATTAGTGAATCATTGTAACACAAGATGCAAGTCCAAGGAGTGACAACAATTAAGCATCTATAAAAGCAGTATTTGACAAGGATAAGGGTTTAATTCATTTCCAGACAAAATTTAATAACGTAGCTACCAGGAGTACCCATTATGTACAGAAATGACAGCTTAAGAATTGCTTCTCTCACAGCAAATGGCATTTTTGCCAGACAGGTATTAAACAAGCATACGATCACCAACTGAGTAAGCAGGGTAAGGGTAAGCCTTCCAAACAGGTATTTATTATACCAGAGGGACTCTCCGAGTTGAGTATGTGATCTTCTATGTGAAGGCACTCAATTGTCTGCCTTCAGAACTACACCACCCATTTGGAATAAAGATTGTCTGCTCTTAACAAAAATTACCTATAAATTAAATAAAGGAAAAAAAAAAAAGTCTCCATCAGCCTAAATACTTAAGAACAGCTATATGATAATGTGGGTACCAAACAATTCTACACGTTGTGGGCTTCACTTCTCTAATATTCTTCAGTTTGAGTCATACAAATATCACATTCCACAATGAAATGGTTTGTCACACATTCATTACTATAGCAATAACCCACACCTGGGTGTGGGTAATGCTGGATTTACCCACGGTTGGCGTGGTTTGGTCCCGAGGGCGAAGCCCGAGGGACCAAACAAAGCCAACCGTGGGTAAATACAGCTTTACCCACACCCAGGCGTGGGTTATTGCTATTATACCATGACATTATTTAAGAAAAGAAACTATTACTTTTCTTAAATAATGGCATAGTATAATGCCTGTTTACTGCCCTTCCGCAGATGTCTGGCATCCGCGGCAGTTCTGGTGTACTGCGCGCCTGCGCAGTACATCAGAGCTGTGGGCAAAAGCAATGGAGAAAGCAAGATCTCCGTTGCTTTTTTTTTTTTCGCTATGTTAAATGGGTTTAACATAGCGAGACAGTTTTAAAATAAGCAACAGAGATGTCCGTTGCTTATTTTAAAACTGTATCGTTATGTTAAACCCATTTAACATAGCGAAACAGTAAAAAAAGCAACGTAGATCTTGCTTTCTCCGTTGCTTTTTTTTTAAAAACTGTCTCGCTATGTTAAATGGGTTTAGCATAGCGAGACAGCTTTAAAATAAGCAACGGAGATCTCCGTTGCTTATTTTAAAGCTGTCTCGCTATGTTAAACCCATTTAACATAGTGAGACAGTGTTTTAAAAGTAGAGTTATACTAACAGAAAAAAGTCCGGGCGACCGGACCTTTTTCCATTAGTATAACTCGATTTACAATGTGCACGCTGGCCAATCAGTGTGCACGTTTTGGGGGGGTCATGGTATAATATGCATTTAATAAGTTACAAGGGTGTATCAAGGCATACTCTTTGTATTCTAAGTACAATTTTCTATACACTACTGAGACAAACCATTGCTTTTTAGACCATATTATGCCCACACCAGGCTAAATTAATGTTTCCAATAAGAGTTTAATGGTTTTACAGGGAAAGAGATGCAAACATTTCATAAGTGCTGGGGATGTGAACACTTTTTAAATGACAGGTGGTTGGTTGGGGGGCAGAAATGTGAACATTTCAGTTTTAATGAGAGGTGGATTGGAGGAGTCAAAAGTAAGAGCACACAATTATAAAATTATATTCTCTGGCTACACCTCTGATATATAACTGCAGTGAATAACCTCATCTCTCTCTGACGTCCCGGATTTTGACTCTAATTTTAGCTATATCCCTTTTAAAACTGTTGAGTCCCATACCTCTCAAATGTACTTCATTACCTGGGACGTTCCTCATTTGGAGTCTTAAAAAGTTAACTTTCCTCAAAGTTCCACAATGAAAGGGTCTGTCACACATTCCCTGTTTGCAACTGTTTTAATAATATCCACAGTAAACAAAACTGAATCATTATTTCATTAAAATAGTTATTCTACAAGTGAAAAATATTATATTTTATCCATCTTTTGAGCTTCCTAGTTGAATTTGTTGGTAAACTGTTGAGTGTTCCACGTTATGAGTTCCTCATTTTAAAGAGTGAAGGTTGAGAGCTATACTGGTGACTTCTAGACAAAAAGTACTGTCATTATTTATTAAGTGTAATTTACCAGACTCAGACGTCTTTTACTTCAGAAAAAGTATATTAATTCACATTTTCTTATTCTGTCAATGTATCATGTTAACAATATTAATATTTTAAAAGCATACCTGCCCTGATTATTTCCGGACTTGTGCCCGATTAGTTGCTATGCCCCAATTATATTAACACATCAACAAAACCTTATGAAAGTATGAAGTACAATTACTGCTGCCAAGGTCGCAGAAGAAACCAAAAGTGACCCACGATTACCCATTTATCCACGTGTGACAGTGCGCAGTTTTGGAGCCGAACAGCTCTGAGCTAATAAAGGCTCAGAACTTGGGCAAACTTGTTTTGGGAGTATTATGGCAGCAGAACATTACTTAACCAAAACCGACGCAAAAATGTAACCATGACTCCTACATAAAAAACAATTGCTGCTGCCTTTTCTTTAAAGCAACTCCCTATTAATACGGTGCAACTACCCTACCTGTATAGTAATCGTGTTATTACGGGTGTGAGTGCATGCTGCAAACAGACTACATGTCAATCTACAGTAGTCTTTACAAACTACCTGAATTACAAACCTATGTCATAAAATATCGGGAAAAAAACAGACCGAAATCTGATGTTTATTCTTCAAATGGGGACACCAGTCATGAATCTCATGTTTAGATTAAATACCAAAGCAGCACAATACAGCTTTTAAAATCAGATAAGATTACTTTCCTGTGTTTTAATTTTTTATACCGCTTCATTTAAACGTGTGGGCAATGGGTAATACAACCATACAAACATTTAATTCTTAGTAACAACGATAAAGTACAGCTGTAAACATCAGGAACAAGGTTAACTGTAACGCACATCTAAAGTTTACAGCATTACATGGCATTCCAAAAAATACTGAAACAGAAATATGTTCAAAAAGTCACATACCATTGCTAGTAAAATAGAACACCATCCTCACTATAAATATTCAATTCACACCAACTAACTAATTGGCAAGTATAAGAAAAACCTTTCTTTCCGGCGGAAAATAATAAGAAAACCCAGGCGCCAGCAAGCATGGATATGCTAGAGCATCATGGGAAATGTAGTCCTTACATGAAATTACGAACTATCACACACGCCATATACGTTCCCTAGATTTAATTTATCAAAGTGTTTTGCGTTTCGCCGATATTTCACTTTAGGGTGCACCACAACTCTCAAGCTACCATCTCCAAAATAAAGAACACTATAGTTCACAGGTAGGTAGGTACCAGGCTATCTGCCCGAAGGCATTTATAACTCTAGCCAGAATGTGTTGGCTTTCGCTGCCCGCCTTAGATTGGTGCCTCTGTCCAGCAGAGCCAGTGAGGTGATCCCCGAAGTAAACTTTCTGTTTCCCATACACTCGTCAAGTTTCTTTTGAAGAGTGTTAGCGAGGAGCTCTGCCAAATGTAGATTGGGATCTTGTTCCAAAGCATAGGAAGTCTCTGGGACAGGCATCTATCCCTCCAGCACGTCCTATTTATTGTTGTGGAGAGGTTTAGATTCCTAGAGCGTGTGGCTCGAGGGATAAGGTTTTCTTTAGATGGAGCATGTCTATCAATTCTGCGTTGGACGTGGCCATGTATGTCAGGCAGAGATCACCTCTGAGTAGGCAGTTTGCAACCAAGTACAGCTGGAGTTTCTTCAGTCGAGCTGCGTAGGGCATCTGTTTGAGGCCAGTGATCCTCTTGGTGAGGTACTTCTGTGGTCTTTCTAGCTGTTGCAGGTGTTTTGTAAGGTACATTCCAAATGGGGCATTGTACTCTATGATGGATCTAATGAGTGATGAGTAGAGGGGCACAATGACCTCTTTTGATCTGGATGCGAACCCTTTTGTGATTAGGTGGGCCACGTAGAAGGATTTTCTAACCACTTTGGCAATGTGATTATCAAAGGTGAAATTACTATCTACTTGGGTCCCCAGATCCCTTATTACATCTTCTGTATTTAGGGGACTACCACCTATGTGGTAGTTTGCGGGTACTTTGTTTTTTCCAAAGGGGATGACTATGCCCTTTTTGGCATTTAGCTTGAGGCCATGATTTTGACACCAAGTATCCGTCTCAGTGAGACCCTTTTGGAGGATGTTTGTGTCAGCTCTAGAGTCAATTATAGCCCCTAGTTTGCAGTCGTCTGCAAACTTGGTCAGCCATAGTCCTCCTGTGCTTGCCTGTACCTCTGAGAAGTATATGCCGAACAGGAGGAGTCCTAAGACTGAGCCCTCAGGAACACCACTTGTAACCGGTTTAGAGTCGGACCTAGCTCCTGCAACTCTCACCATGTGGGTTCTGTCCGTGAGTCACTTGGCAACCCATCTTGTGTCATAGGGGTTTATGTCCAGGTTGGTGAGGTTGTCTATAATACCAGAATGGGGAATGGTGTCGAAGGCCTTAGTGAGGTCTAGGTAGGCTGTGTGTACCACCTTTCCCTCATCTATAGCCTTGGTAACTGCCTCAAAGAAGTCCACCAAGTTTAGGAGACATGATCTGCCCTTAACAAATCCGAACTGGGTAGGGTCCAGTGTTTGGAGGTTCCCAATGTCTCTGTTAATGAGTTCTATGATGATGCGCTCCATAGCCTTGCAGACCAAGCTAGTCAGGCTTATAGGGTGATAGTTCCCAGGGTCTGTTGTGGCTCCACCTTTGTGGAGCGGAATAACTGTTGCTGTGCGCCACTCTATGGGTACATAGCCTGTGGAGAGGCTGAGTTTGAACTGTGCATTTAGGTGAGGGGTTAGTTTGTGGAACAAATGGGAAAAATTTGGAACATACACTCATTGCGTACTAACAACTTCAACCAGGACGGTCATAGGATTGCTAGAAATATGCTACAAAGATCTTTTAATGAATTAGTATAATTAATTTCTATTTACCATGCATATCAGTTAAAAAATCCTAAAACTGAATGTGTGACAGACCCTTTCTATTAGAACTTCGAGGAACATGAACATTTTAAGACCCCAGTTGAGGTACGTTCCTCAAAATGTAGTACACTTGAGAGTTATACCTCACATGTGCCAGCAGTGGGAAGGGTTAAATCGAGTGACAGTGGTTTATTTTGTCAATGACAGTTAACCATGGAAAAAAAAAACGTTAGTCCAAACGAGAATGGATTAGAGATTTACATCAATGAATGTTAGTTAAAAAATCCTAAAACTGAATGTGTGACAAACCCTTTCTATTAGAACTTCGAGGAACATGAACATTTTAAGACCCCAATTGAGGTACGTTCCTCGAAATGTAGCACACTTGAGAGGTATACCTCACATGTGCCGGCAGTGGGAGGGGTTAAATCAAGTGACAGTGGTTTATTTTGTCAATGACAGTTAACCATCGAAAAAAAAGTTAGTCCAAATGACAATGGATTACAGATTTACACCAATACTAAATTAAAATCAAACTGTGCGTCCCACAGACAAGGAATATTGAAGTAGCATGTGTTTGGCATATCCTGCAAAACTGCAGGTTATATCCATATTTATTTATTTATATTTGGAGAGCAGGTCCTCCTTTCTCATACTATAAGAAATTGTTCTATCAGTGGTGGAGCATCCTCTTTCAGGGCTTTAGCGTTTAGATTTCTGTATACACTCCTGCTGGATTTTTTACTGAGTGCATTTTAGTTGCTTTACCTGCTGAAGATTAGGTACTCTAAGCAACTATGAAACTGCCACTCATAGCTCTCAACCAACCAGGTATAAATATCAACAGAATCAGGGACAAATCCAGAAATAACAAGGGACACTTTCAAAATATTACTACTACTAACTTGTAACATGGATAGAATAAGAGAATGTGAATTAAAATACATTTTCTGATGTAAAAGAGTGTGTAACTCTGATTATTGTCATTATTTATTAAGAAGAAAGAGAGACTTTAAGTGCCGCCATTTTGATTTTTTTCCGATTACACTGCTTTCTGCACTTGATTTAAGTTTTTTTTTTCATTTAACTGCATTTATTTTAACTGTATTTGCTTTAGTATTGCTACACGCTCAAGTGTGCTAGCTTGCACTGTATTTAAAGTATTTTTATTACTGTTTTAACTGTTTTTGCTACAAAAAAAACAAAAAAAAGTTCTAAGCTTGTTTCCTGCCTTTCCTGTTACTAGAGTAATCCAGATACAGATTTGCTGTATCCAGGACTGTTTTGTAAGTTTCCGAGTTCCCCAGACCTTTCCCTTTCTGTGTTAGAGAGAAGCCTTCCAGCTTATCAGTGGGAGTGGTAAGCACTCGGTAGCTTATCTACCACAAGAGGAGTGGTTTCTGGCGGTGAAATCATAGCTTATTGGCCGTTTGGGCAGTTTTTCTATTCCTTTCAAATGTCTGGTTTAAAAGCGTTAAACTATCACTGGTGCCAGAAAGTCTGCTCTTCAATCTTTCCCTTAGATCTTGCTAGTTCTCTTCTCTCTCACACTTTAATTAGCTTATTCACCTAGCACTTCATCAGGCTTTTTGTAGCAATTATTGTAGCACACAGGAAACAGCTCCAGTACTTAGTAATGATGACCATCCCTCCTGGCATGCCTAAAGGTCCGTTCCCTGTGCTTTCTCCTATTAACCTGGTGAACTTGGGCATTCTGAGGTAGTGTAGCAACTGCCTCATGTACACAGAAAACCCTCACCTCTTGCATCCCAACACTCGGACTTGTGAGAGATGCACTTATATCTCCAAATTGGAAGCCATGCATTCTCCAGCCAAGACTGGAATATCTGGTCAAGAGGAGAAGGTCAACACCTGTACCACACCACATGGATCACATAGCCCTCCAGAACCCTTACATCAGAGCCTTCACATAAAAACACAAACCACATATTCATTTTCACAGAGGCTTTCAATAGAAATCTACCCAAACAGCAGAGACCTCCAAGGCAGAAATGCACTCGACCACCACAACACAGCACAAACCAGAAAACACATAGCTCACCTACACAATGTGCCCCTAAGGCAAAACAGCTTACCCAATACAATAATCATAGGTAACTCAATAGCAAGGCACACTGATGTCCCACTCACTAGGTTGAATAAGGAGAAGGCAACAGTCAGCTGTCTATCAGGTGCCAGAATCCAACACATAACACACACACTCAAGTCACTCCACAACAAGTACAAGTATGACTCTGTCATTGTCCATGTGGGTGTGAAGGACCTGAGATGCACCTCCCTGGACTACATGAAAAGAGACATGGTGGAGCTCTCGGATTATGTGGCCCAGGCAAGTATGACCCTAGCCCTGAGCAGCATCTTACCATCGCCCAGAGTGATACCATAGTACAAACAGAAAATGATTGACTTCAACAACTGGCTACGTTTTTGGTGTCATCCAGTATCTGCCTGCTTGGGATGACATGACTGACAAACCTCGATGCTTTGCCAGAGAAGGCCTGCATCTGTCATACTTGGGTTTACGAGTACTGGCCAAGGCTCTTGCCACCCCTATTGTGCCTTTTTTAGGCAATGTTGTAAAGACCAAATTACCACTGTAACAAGTATAAATAAATGCAATCTGAGGGTCATACTCCTCAACACTAGAAGTCTAAATCTCAAGATGCACTCGCTCAAAGCACTCCTCAAAATGGAGAACATCGACATTTGTGCTGTAACGAAGACCTGATTTAAAGCAGCAGAAAGCACCCCTGAACTACTAGGCTATAAGTCATTCCACATCTTTCAGCCCCAGAACAGGGACCGAAGCTCCAAAGGCGGTTGTGTCTCCATATTCATAAAGGATATGCACACCTCCAGAATAGTAGCCCAGCATAATGCATCTGAGATGCTCCAGGTACAACTAACATTGGGTAAGATGGCAATTCAGGTCGTAGCCTGCTATAGGTCCTCAACCATGTCTCAAGACTCTCACTCCACATTCCTAAGCACCCTGGAAACTATTAAGATCCAACCCAACACTCTCATACAAGGTGACCTCAACTACCCCTCCATCAGCTGGGAAAACTACTAATGCACTGGCCCAACGCTTCCTGGAATTCATCAGTTCCAATGCCTTGGACTAGCTCATTCTTACCCCCACTAGAGGAAGCAACATCCTTGACCTGGTTATTACTAACATGGCAACTGTTGCTCTACACCAATAGTCAATTCCTCCCTGATTAGATCGGACCACAAACTAATCACCATGGAAATCCACATCTCACCCCCCGCAAAGGTATCCACTATGACAAACTTCTCCAAAGCTGACTTTGGACTCCTAAAAACAGAGGTGGCTAAGTTCATGGCACCCATGCCAATGGAAAATAGCTGCATGACTGACAAATCATACACCAATGCACTGTACGAACATGTACATAAATGCATGGAACTAGCCATACCCAACAGAACCAAAACACTCTCCTCCAAAAAAGGAAGCCAATCTGGTGGTCCCCTGTTATTAATAAACTCTACAACAGAAGGAAGAAACTGTTGCAGGAAAAAGGTGAAGTCCCAAGACTGGAAAAATTCCCCTTATTAGCCTCAACAAAAAGTTGAGATCCCTCATCAAAACCTCCAAAGCTAGCTATGAATGCAGAATTGTGGCAGACATTAAAAACAACACAAAGCCTTCTATAGTTATATCAAGAATCTCCATGGCAATACACAGACTTGCTCTGATTTACTGCACAATGGTACCTCCTATACTGAGCCAAAAGATATTGCCAACATACTGGCTGACAGACTCAGTGCCGACTTTATCCCTCTCTTCCCCCCCAAAGGGCCAGTCTCAATACCAGAAGAATGCCATCCACCGAGCATTACTGCAGCAGAGGTTAAAGCTGCATTGTCCAAGGTCAAGAATGCAGCTTTCATGGGACTCAACAATATCCCTGGCTGTGTTCTAAATGAATTACAAAGTGAAGTGGCACCACATCTGTGTGCCCTGTTCACTCACAGCCTCACCTCTGGCTTTGTGCCTTCTGAATGGTGCACTGCTGTAGTCCTCCCTCTCCATAAAGGAGAAGCGACTATAGACCCTGGAAATTATCACCCCATTAGCCTGATAAGTCTGATATGTCAGGCTATGGAACGCATCATCATGGACCTAATTAACAAGGATATAGGGAATCTCCAAACTCTAGATCCCACGCAATTTGGTTTTGTGATAGGTAGATCATGCCTGCTCAACCTGGTTGACTTCTTTGAGTCAGTCACCAGAGCTGTGGATGAGGGTAAGGTGGTTCATACCGTCTAACTCGATCTGGCCAAGGCCTTTGATACCATTCCTCACTCAGGAATTATTGATAAACTCACCAAACTAGGCATCAACCCCTATATTGTTAGGTGAGTTGCATATTGGCTCACAGAGAGAACCCACAGTGTGAAAATAGCAGACTCCAAGTCAGACTGCAGACCAGTCACGAGTGGAATCCCACAGGGATTGGACCTCGGTCCTCTCCTGTTTGGCATCTACTTCTCTGAAGTCCAGGCCAACATAGAGGGGCTCTGGCTGACCACGTTCACAGATGACTGCAAGCTGGGAGCCATTAATAACTCCCCAAGTGATGCAGACGTCCTACAGAAAGGCCTCACTGAGACCAATGACTGGTGTTGAAACCATGGCCTTAAGCTTAATGCCAAAAAATGTGTCATCATCCCATTTGGGAAAAACTCAGTTCCGACTAATTACCACATTGATGGGAGCCCACTGAACACTGAAGGAGTTATAAGAGATCTGGGAACACAGGTTGACAGTAACCTCTCCTTTGACCACCACATTGCTACTGTGGTCAGAAAGTCCTTCTTTGTGGCACATCTCATTACTAAGGGTTTTGCATCCATGAAGAAAGAGGTCATCATTTCCCTCTACTCTTCCCTCATTAGACCAATCATAGAGAGTATAATGCCCCATTTTGCATGTACCTCACTAGACACCTGCAGCAGCTGGAGAGGCCGCAAAAGTACATCACGAAGTGGATCCTAGGCCTTAAACACATGTCCTATACAAACAGACTCAAAAATCTCCAGGTATTCTCTGTTTCATATCGTCTACTAAGAGGCGATCTCTGCTTGACTTACAAAGCCATGTCTGACCCAGCTCTGTTAGAAATGCTACATCTAAAGAAATCCCAATCCCTCCACACCACACGCTCCAGGGACCTAAACCTCATTACTACAATCAACAGAACATGCTGGAGGGACAGGTTCATATCCCAGAGAATGCCCATGCTCTGAAGTAGAATTCCCATACATGTCAAGCAGAGCACCTCACTGGCCTTCTTCAAGAGAAATCTTGATGAGTGGATGGGAAATAGAAAGTTCACCCCGGGGATCGCTCCAGTGGCTCTACTTGATAGAGGCACTGGGAACTGATGTCGAGCAGCACAATGCCAGGCACTTCTATGGGCTAGGCTTGTAAAGGCTCCAGGGCCATATTATCACACAGTTTTGGAGTGGAGTGTTAGCCATGTGTGTGTGGTGTTAACTTGGTGGAAGAATATAGTGTGCCACTTCCTAGCACACTTAGGTGTGTATGCTCTTTTTTGACGAATGTGGGGGAAAAAGCTAGCATGGTGGCAATTATTCTTTCCTTACCTATACTAATATGCAAAGACTAGAAACTCGCCAGATGACAGTATAATTGAGGCAGCATAGTATCTCACTGATAAAAAAATAATCCAGTCTGTCTGTCTTTGTGTGCAGATTGTATATTCTTTTGTCTGTGTGATTCATTTACTTGTTATTCTGGTGCTGGAGGATGGCCAGACAGGGTTTCTTTCTTTCAAAAGCATGTTTGTTGATTATTGTATGGATGTGTATGTTTATGGTAATTGTTGTCCATCTGGCCCAGTTCATGACTGAAATGGGTTCTTCTATCATCTCACTTTCCTGGTTAACAAGTCATAAAACATACAAGATAAAGTTTGATAGTTGTAGGTCAGCTGGCAGTCTATCTAGACAAAGCATTTTTGTATCTGTGTTCAGCACTTCAAATGTAGGGATGTATACTATGAGGTCCCTATCATTTTAGATGCAAAATGCTGGATTTTGTGGTATATTTGAAGGTTTTGGCTGGGGATATTAACCAGACATGACGCCTAGGTGTTTATCATGTGAAGGCCCAATACCTACTGTGACAACACACACAACACCAAGTTAGAGGCTACTGTTAATGGTAGTGCAGTCTGGCTTTGCTGAACCACTAAAAGCTTCTGCAATACCTTGCCTTTCTCAGCAACTCTACATAAAAATGCTGGCATGCATGTTAAGACTTTTTCCTTACTAGTTGATCTCATTGTAGGGTTACCACCTGTCCCACTTTGTGAGGGAATATCCCTCTTTGGGCAGATGTGTCCTGCAAAAAAATTGTAAAAATGGCAAATGTCTTGAGATTTTAGGACAAAATTATTTCCTATATTTTATGTAATAGTTGCATAAAACAGTTATTCTATATCTGAAACACCTAAATGTTATAAGAAACAGAAAAAGAAACTAAAATGCTACAAGAATAAGCTTTTATTTAGGCAAAAAAGTGAAGTTCTGTCCTTTGTATGAGCCATGGGTATATTTCGCCTGCAAAATCTGACATTTGTACCAAAAATGTCCCACTTTGGGCATCTGAAAAGGTGGCAACCCCATCTCATTGATGGTGGGTAATGCCAATGGTCAGTTGGTTTGAACAATTTGTTTTCTGTAACAAGTGGTGTTCAAGTTTCCCTCATTTTTTTTAGTTAATTATTAAAATCTTATCAGTGAGCTACTGTGTTGCACCAGTAATACAGTCAACTGTTTCAGTCCTTTTGTCCTGTCCTTCTTTCAACGCCTTGGGTTGTTTGCTATTCAGTATATGCAGTTGTACGTATTAAACTGTTATTTTTTTTTTTTTTAAACAAGAAACATCTTTATTCCGTTACTACTTATGGCATAGGCAATCATACATTTATATAAAGGCAATCATGCATATAGATAAATGCCAGAATCTGCCATATCACCAGTGCGCTCAAATCTCTTAACAGGTACTGTTAGGACTCTATCATAGTCCATGCTGGACTTAATGACTTGAGACGTACCTCCCTGGATTATATGAAGAGAGACATGATTGAGCTCATGGAGTATGTGTCCCAGGCAGGTATGTCCCTAGCCTTAAGCAGCATTCTACTGTCACTCAGAATGATGCCTCAATACAAACAGAAAATGATTGACTTTAACAACTGGCTTAGTTTCTGGTGTCATTCAAAGGGGATCCAGTACCTGACAGCCTGGATGACATGATTGACAAGCCACATTGCTTTGCCAGATATGGCCTGCATCTACCTCCCTTGGGCTTCAGGCTCCTGGCAAAGGCTCTTGCCTCCCCCATAGTGCCTTTTTTAGGCAATGCCATGAGGTCAAAACTACCAACATGAAAATTTCATCAAAATGTAAATTAAAGGTTATGCTGCTAAATGCTACGAGTCTAAACATGAGCCTGCACTCATTGCAAGAATTTTTAACCCTGGAAGAAGCTGACATTTCTGTAATCACAGAATCCTGGTTCAAACCTGCAGAGAGCACCCCAGCCATACCAGGTTACTCATCCCATCATTCATTCAGACCCCAAGCTGTGGGCAGCAAAACAAAAGGAGGTGGAATTGCAATATATATAAAAGACATACACACCTCTGGGCTGGTCAAACAGTATGATGCACAGGAAATACTCACTCCAGGTGCAGTTAACAACTGAGCTAGCTACATGCTTCCAACTCTGACTCAAGATGCCCACTCCACCTATCTGGACCTCTTTGAATCTATCAGGATTCAACCCTTTACCCCGATCCTGGGTGACTTTAACTATCCAACCATAGACTGGAAAAAATACTCATACCAAAACACAAATGCCCAGATATTCTTTTATTTCGTCAATGCAAAGCAAATGCCTTGGACCAGTTGGTTGACACCTCCACAAGAGGTGAAAATATCTTGGACTTGGTATTAACCAACATGAGTAACCACTGCAGCATTCCTACAGTGTCATCATCCCTGGTAAGATCCGACCACAAAGCAGTCACTTTCGAAGTCACCATCCCCCCCCCCCCCCCCAGCTAGGGTCAAACAAAAAACTTCTCCAAAGCTGATTACAACCTCCTGAGGGAAGATATAAACAGATTCACAGCCCCCTCCCCCTCCACAGAAATTGGCACATATTTTCAAACTTACACCAAAGTACTACATGAGCATTTATATAGCTGCTTGGAATCAGGAATACCAGACAGGACAAAATCGTCCTCCTCAAGGAAGAGTAAACCTGTCTGGTGGACATCTACATTAAATAAACTCTATAATAAAAGGAAAAATTGCTCTCCAGGACCAAGAAAGAGCAGGTATCTAATCTGAAGCAATCTCTCCTTAGCCTGAACAAGCAAACAAGAGCACTAGTTAAATCCTCCCAAGTAAATTTTGAGTCCAAATTGGCCATATCTACTAAAGACAATCATAGGGCTTTTTTCACACATGTCCACAATCTCAAGGGAAGCACCCAGATCTGCTCATAACTTGTGGTCAAAGATGCCACATACACAAACCCTGTAGATATAGACAACCTGCTGGCAGACAGGTTCAGTGAAAACTTCACTCCTCTGTCCCCCCATCAGTAAAACAGGACATCCCCAGTACCTGCCCTCCTCCCCTTATCTATAGGGAGCAAGTCATCACTGCCCTCTCAAAGGCAAAAAATACAGCCTCCATGGAACCTGATAACGTTTATCCACAGCTTCTCCTTTGGTTGATAAAAACATGCTTGACCTGTGTATAAAGCTGAAGGGACTAATAACATTTTCATTGTTTGCACCTTGCTATCCATATCCATAAAAGAGAGTTTCCAGTTTCTCGGTTTTTATCTTTTGTTTAGTATCTTCTCACATATCCTTAACTGCCATAACAGAATCCTTTTTGACCTATACTACTAAGTACTTCATTTTATCATGTCCTCATAGATGTGGGCATTGCTGAACCAATTTGTGTGTGGATACATAATTTACAGTTCTTGCCTTTGTTTTCTCTTCACTAATTTTGTATCCCAAAAAGACTTGTAACTGTATCAGAATGGTCCAAAACACTGGGACTTCCAAAATGGCTGCACATTGAGTAATAGCTTAATTTTAGATCTCCCAGTATGAAAACAGTGGGCCTAAACTTCTAGGTAAATTTCAGTAACTGTCTATTAAGTGCACTGCCTGGATGCCAGGAAAAAAAGAAACACAGAGGATCTGAAGGAAAATCAGCTACAAAACATGACAAAGAAACACTGACTGAGAAAAGTACTCCAGCTGTTCAGCAAAAAGCAGTGCAGACATGACTTCCAGTAACCTAGCAGAAAGTATAAGGCAGCTGCATACAAACTTGGCTAAAATAAACAAAATACTGATGGAGTATATCAACTAAAGCAATAAAAGGCTGGAAAAAGGAAGGAGCTTTAAACAAATATTCAGATAAGGTGAGAAAACTTCAAAACTCAGATGATGAAATTAAAAGGCTGGCTGAATATGAGACTGCACAAGTAGAGATGTTTCCAAAAACTAATAGAATTAGAGGACAGAACACATAGGGAAAATCCTGAGATTTTCTGCTGTACCTGAGAAGCTGGAAGGGACAGACTGTACTAAATTTATGAAAGCACAAATTAGCAATTTGAGTGGTATACAAACCAGGAATCATTACTTGAAAGGATATATCATGTGTATGCTCCACATCTGGCTATGAGAAAGCAACCTAGACCTTTAATTTTAAAGATGCAATCTTACCAGCACAAGGATATGATTCTGACAAAACTGTGGCAGAAGTACAAAATACCCAGCTATCTTCAAAATATATTTCCCTGGAGGGACAAAATAATTTTTGATGAAGTGCATGCTAAGGAAGAAATACAAAAGTTTGTCCAACAAAAAATTGACCTGTGAAAAAAAAAGAGATTCTGCTTCTTAGGTTCATAGGTAGGTACTAGGCTATCTGCCCAAGGGCACTTATAAGCCTAGCCAGTGTGTCGGCTTTTGCTGCCCCATTTATTAATTAACTGATCCTCTGTAAAGCGGAGCCAATGAAGTGATCCCAGGGGTGTATTTTCTGTTACCCAGCCACTTGTCAAGGTTTCTCTTGAAGAGTGTTAGTGAGGGGCTCTGCCTGTTGTAATTTGGAATTTTGTTCCAAAGCATGGGGAGTCTCTGTGACAGGAATCTATCCCTCCAGCATGTTCTATTTATTGTTGTGGCGAGGTTTAGCTCACTAAAGCGCATGGCTCGCAGTGACATGGATTTCTTTAGGTGGAGCATGTCCATCAATTCTGAGTTGGACATGGCTTTGTAAGTCAGGCAGAGCTCACCTCTGAGTAAGTGATATGCCACTGAGTACAGCCGGAGTTTTTTCAGTATGGCTGCATAGAACATATATTTGAGGCCAGTAATCCTCTTGTTGAGGTACTTTTGTGGTCTTTCCAGGTGTTGGAAGTGTCTTGTGAGGTACATCCTAAATGGGGTATTGTACTCTATGATGGGTCTAATGAGTGATGAGTAGAGGGGCACTATAACCTCTTTATTTCTAGATGTGAACCCTTTAGTAATTAGATGGACCACATAGAAGGATTTCCTAACTACCTTGGCAATATGATTGTCAAAGGAGAGATTACTATCTACCTGGGTCCCCAGATCTCTTATTGCCTCTTCTGTATTAAGGAGGCTGTCACCTATGTGGTAATTCGTGGGTGTTTTGTTTTTCCCAAATGGGATGACTATGCATTTTTTAGCGTTTAGCTTGAGGCCATGACTTTGACACCGGGTGTCCATCTCAGTAAGGCCCCTTTGGAGAATGTCCGTGTCAGCAGGAGAGTCAATTATGGCTCTCAGTTTGCAGTCATCGGCGAACTTGGTTAGCCATAGTCCTCCTGTGTTTGCCTGTACTTCTGAGAAGTATATGCCGAACAGTAGGGGTCCCAGGACTGAGCCTTGTGGGACACCACTTATGACTGGTTTAGAGTCGGACCTGTTGCCCGCTATTCTTACCGTGTGAGTTCTGTCTGTAAGCCAGTTGGCAACCGATCTCGTGATGTAGGGGTTTATGTTCAGGCTGGTGAGTTTTTCTGTAATACCCGAGTGGGGAATGGTGTTGAAAGCATTGGCGAGGTCAAGGTAGGCTGTGTGAACCACCTTTCCCTCGTCTATGGCCTTGGTGACTGTCTCGAAGAAGTCAACCAGGTTTAGTAGACTTGATCTGCCCTTAACAAATCTGAACTGGGTTGGATCGGGTCAAGTGTTTGGAGGTTCCCAATGTCTTTGTTAATGACTTACATGATGATGCACTCCATAGCCTTGCAGACCAGGCTAGTCAGGCTTATGGAGCAATAGTTACCAAGGTCAATTGTGGCCCCTCCTTTGTGGAGAGGAATAAAGGTTACTGTGCACCATTCTATGGGCTCATAGCCTGTGGAGAAGCTGAGGTTGAACAGCGTGTTTAGGTGGGGGGTTAGTTCTTTCTGTAGTTCTTGCAAGACGCAGCCTGGGACACCATCTGGTCCCATTGACGCTGTGTTTTTGGCTTTTGAAAGGGCTGTTTTCACTTGTGTGTCTTTGATTTTTGGGACCCTACACTTTTCTGGTATTGCTGTGGGCCCTTTTGGCGGTGAGAGGGGGTTGAAGTTTGCACTGAATCTATCTGCCAGGATGTTGGCAATATCAGTAGGTTCAGTATATTTTGTGCTATTTTGCACTAGTTCAGTGCATATCTGCGAGTTGCCACTTAGATTCGTAACATAGCTAAAGAAGGCTTTGTGGTTATCTTTTGAATCCTTGGCTATTTTTCTTCCGAAGTTAGCCTTGGATGATTTCATGAGGGACCTTAGTTTCTTACTGATACTGATCAGGGATGTCTTTCCTTCTTGGGATTTGCTTTTTTTCTGAACTAGTTTCCTCTTTCTATTGTATAGCCTGTTTATTGCAGGGATCCACCAAACTGGTTTCCTTCTCTTAGAGGAGTGAGTCTTGGTTTTTGCTAGGGACGGCATGATCCATGCATCCTTGTAGGTGCTCATAGAGTGCATTTATAAAGGTTTCTGAATTTTGGGCAGCGTTATCCTTTAGTATGGGGGCTGTGAAACTTACCACCTCTGTCTTAAGTAAGGTGAAGTTTGCTTTAGAAAAGTGTTTTACTGTGGTTTCCTTAGTTGGGGGTGGTGGTGGGGTGTAGAAATCCAGAGTGATTAGTTTATGGTCTGATCTAACCAGTGATGGCTTGACCTCTGGTGTGGAACACCTGTCGCCCATGTTGGTGATGACCAGGTCCAATATGTTTTCACCTCTGGTAGGGGAGTTTACCAGCTGATCCAGGGCATTTGAGTTGATGAATTCCGGGAAGCGTTGGGCCTGGGATTTGTGCTTGAGTAGTTTTCCCACTGAATGGTAGGGTAATTGAAATTGCCCAATATCAGGGTGTTCGGTAGGTCCTTCATGTTTTCCAGTGTCTCTAGAAAGGTGGGGTGGTGGTCCTGGGTCATGGAGGGCGATCTGTAGCAGGCCACAATTTGCATTGCAGATTTGCCCGATGTTAGTTGCACATGGATGATCTCAGAGGTATCATGCTGTGCCACTAACCTGGAGGTGTAGGTATCCTTGATGAATATGGATACACCCCCTCCTTTTGTGTTTTGGTCCGTGTTCTGTGATCGAAACATGTGGTATGAGTTTTAGCCTGGTAGTGCTGGGGTGCTCTCTGAAGCCTTGAACCAGGTTTCAGTTACTGCACAGATGCTGACATTCTCCATACTGAGGAGTGCTTCGAGCACGTGCATTTTGAGATTTAAACTCCTGGCGTTGAGTAGCATAACCCTCAGTTTTTTGTTAATTGTGCTGTTTACGGAGGTGGGTTTGTAAGAGTGGTACAGGATATGTACGAGGGTAGTGTGACAGCGGTGAGGTCTGCGGTGGGAGTGACGGATGCGTTTAAGGTGGAGGTGGGGTTACATCAAGGATCAGCTCTGAGCCCTTTCTTATTTGCAATGGTGATGAACAGGTTGACAGACGAGATCAGACAGGAGTCCCCGTGGACTATGATGTTTGCAGATGACATTGTGATCTGTAGTGAGAGTAGGGAACAGGTGGAGGAGACCCTGGAAAGATGGAGATATGCTCTAGAGAGAAGAGAAATGAAGGTCAGCAAGACTAAGATAGAATATATGTGTGTGAATGAGAGGGAGGATAGAGGAATGGTGAGGATGCAAGGAGTAGAGGTGGTGAAGGTGGATGAGTTTAAATACTTGGGGTCAGTAGTTCAGAGTAAGGGTGAGTGTGGAAGAGAGGTGAAGAAGAGAGTACAGGCAGGATGGAGTGGGTGGAGAAGTATGTCAGGAGTGATTTGTGACAGACGAGTACCTGTAAGAGTGAAAGGGAAGGTCTACAAGAGGGTAGTGAGACCAGCTATGTTATATGGGTTGGAGACAGTGGCATTGACAAAAAGGCAGGAGTTTGAGCTGGATGTGGCAGAATTAAAGATGTTAAGATTTGCACTGGGTGTGACGTGGGTGGACAGGATTAGGAATAAGTATATTAGAGGGTCATCCCAGTTTGGAAGGTTTGGAGACAAAGCCAGAGAGGCATGATTACATTGGTTTGGACATGTGCTGAGGAGGGATGCTGAGTATATTGGGAAAAAGATGCTAAGGATGAAGCTACCAGGTAACAGGAAAAGAGGAAGGCCTAAGATAAGGTTTATGGATGTGGTGAGAGAGGACATGCAGGTGGTTGGTGTGACAGAGCAAGATGCAGAGGACAGGAAGAAATGGAAACAGGTGATCTGCTGTGGCGACCCCTAACGGGAACAGCCGAAAGAAGATGATGATGGAGGTTAGTTTGACTTTTGAGCCTTGCCTAAAAAATCTGGCAATAAAGACCATAGAGAGGCTGTGCCAGTGAAACCTTTTCCAATGTTTCAAAGAAAAATGCTTGAGAGAAGGAAAAACCACAAGAGTCAACTTGAAGAATCAAGACAACATTGGAAGTGAAGCAGAAACATGATTTGGGAGATGGAGATGAACAGGAATAAAACCAGTAACTTGAAAACTGATAAATGTGGGATTGCAAACCAATCATTATATTTGTGAAACATGACAGAACAAGAAAATCTAGAAATATTGGACTTTCTTGGACTTTGTTAAACTTGCAGAGGACTCTAAAACATATGCTATACTTCGTCATTAATGTTCAGAGATTAAAGCCATTAACTTGGAATCTGACAAACGTGGGATTACAAAGCAGTAATTATATTTGTGAAACATAGCAGAATGAGAACATCTGGAAATATTGGACTTTTATGGACTTTGTTAAACTTGTAGGGGACTGTAAATCATATGCTCTACTTCATGTCATTAATGTTTGGAAAAATATTCAAAAGACTGGAGGAGGAGGGAGAAAGTAACCAGAAAGAAAAACAACCTGCGGGATTCAGTAAGCCCTGCATGACGTGTAGGAATAATGCAGGAGCTGCTGCATGCAATTTGTCCACTGAACGATCGAGTATAGAGCTCCCGAGACATGCACAAGCACTCCTACACTATTCCTGCACGAACACCACTGCCTTATGCTAATTACCTCATTTGCTGGTGAAAACCATGCAAATGAGGTGAATTAGCGATCCTGCAAGCAGGCAGGTGTTCGTGCAGGAATAGTGTAACCTGCAGAAATGTATTTAGTTACTAGCTGAATACATTTCTGCAAATGAGAAAACAGAGGCATGACAGCGCGAAAGAAAGCATGTATTATATTTAGTAGGCATGCCGATGGGCAAATATATGGCCATTGGCATGAAAAATAGTTTTATTTTTTTAAAATAAAACTTTTATTTTTTTTTTTTGGCCAATCCCGGCTGTTTAAGCATAGGACAGTGGTAAGCAAATGGGATCATGCCGGAAATAAAAAAAGAAAAGGGAGGTGTCACTTTTTATAGAAATCTGCATTTTGCTATTATAGTCAATGGCATGCAGAATGAAAACAATACCAGGGAATAGTGGTTGCTAAGGGGAAAGGCCCAGCCTAAGTATGGTAATTATGGAGCAAGGCAGTGGTGTATGCAAATGAAGGGATTTATACTGAATCACAAATGTATTTTAAGTGTTAGATTGCACCTAACCGTGTAGGAGCTCTAACACCACCATGTAGACAGGAGGAGCAGCTAACATGAAAAGAGGGTGTGTCATGCTTGCTGTAATCATACTGGAGCTCAGTGGCCCATGTCTGCCCTTAGCTAACCACAGCTAAGGAAGGAGGTGTGTCTGTAGCTGTATTGTCTTATTCCTTGAAATGCAGAGCGTGTTAGCACCCAGGGAGGGCCAGGTCTGTTAAAAACTATTTACTTTAGCTAAATGGGTGTGCGTCGCGTGAACAAGCCTAAAAAAAAAAAAAAAAAAAAAATAGCAGAACTGTTTACAACTGAGCACTGGGTATGCGCAACGTGCATCTGGGCTTAAACTGGGAGGAAATGGGAAGGGGAAACAGCAGAAGGAAGGCAATCAAGGAAAACTACCATAGCTGGCAGGTGGAATGTATCAGAATCAGCCAATTACACAGGTAGCAGCCCAGCACACTACTATAAACTATACAAACACCTTTCAGTCTGGTTTTTCCTACAAACTCTACACCACTGGTGAACACACTTGGGGGAATTTTAAACTGACAAAACTAACAAAACATGTTAGGAGCTGCTGTTGCTTTGATTTATCAGTATGTGCTAGAGACTGAGGGTGGTGAGGAGGATAATGCTGACAACCAACTCAGACCAAGGAGGAGGAGAAGAGTGTTCAGACCCAGGGTAACCTACCAGGGGCTACATGATCTGGAGATAGTAGAGCGCTAGAGGGTGGACAGGGACATACTTCAGCAACTTGCTGAGCTGTGCCAGCCTCGGCTCAGACCCAGAACCAACAGATGTGTTCCCATCTGTTGGTTCTGGGTCTGAGGTGAGGCTGGCACAGCTCAGCAAGTTGAGCTGAGCCAGCCTCGCCTCAGACCCAGAACCAACAGATGGGTCCCATCTGTTGGTTCTGGGTCTGAGGTGAGGCTGGCACAGCCTCGCCTCAGACGAGGCGAGGCTGAGGCGAGGCTGGCACAGCATTGCCTCAGACCCAGAACCAGTGGATACCAAGGTATGTGTTCCCATCTGTTGGTTCTGGGTCTGAGGCGAGGCTGTGCCAGCCTCGCCTCAGCCTCGCCTCGCCTCACCTCGTCTGAGGCGAGGCTGGCACAGCCTCGCCTCAGACCCAGAACCAGTGGATACCAAGGTATGTGTAGCCTTAAGAATACTAGCTACAGGTACTTTCGAAAGACTAACTGGGGATATCATGGGTGTCTCGCAGGCATCTGCATCCAGGATACTCCACCAGTTCCTGGATGCCATGTGACTGCATGCCGCTGAGCATTTACTTCCCCAGCACCCGTGAGGAGAGGACCAGCAATATGCATCTTTTCCACTTTGTAGCAGAATACCCAGACGTATTGGGTGCCATAGAATGCACACACATCCACATCAAAACACCACCCACTGACTATGGTAGGGTCTACCTAAACCACAAGGGGTTCCACTCCATCAATTGCCAGGTCATGTGTGATGCCCAGGACATTATCATGAATGCGTGTGCTGGCAGCCCTGGAAGCTATCACGACTCCCACATCTGGCATTCGTCACAGCTGTACTGGGAGTTTGCCAGTGGGGACATCCCATATGACCATCTGGCTGGGGATGCTGGCTATGCACTGGAGCCGTGGATGATGACACCCACCCACATAAGAACGCCAAATTAAGGCACATGCACAAACCAGGATCATTATAGAGCATGTGTTTTGGATGCTCAAGTCACTGTTCCGCTGTCTTGACATATCCAGTGGAGCCTTGGAGTACTCTCCAGCCACATGTGCACACATGTTCATAGTATGTGCCATGCTATACAATATGATCCTGTAGAAACAGCTGCATCAGGAACAAAACGGGGAAGGGACACACAGCCCCCCACCATTGCCAAGGTCTCCACAGGCACAGAGGGACTCGGAGGAGGAACATCCTAAGCCCGCCCCTGTAGGCAGAAGGAGGTATGCGCAGTATGCCCTGGCAAAAAGGCAATGCATAGCACATACACTGATGCTGTGGAACCCGAGGGACTGATCTCTCTCTCTGCCTCGCACACACAGTAAAATGAATGCCAAACATCACACCACCTATACCCTATTAAGTATAGGCAGTGTACTGTGTGCATCCGACATAATCAGCCCTCAAGCACCATCCTCACAACAGCCTCATGCACAAAGTAAGTCAGCCTTCTTAACAAAAATAATGAATGGAGTGGAATGTTCTGATAGCATATCTATGGTATTGATTCAAGCATTCAAGGGAATGGGGTGGCTTACTGGGATAGCAGCAGACAACTGACAGCTCTGTGGGACAGCAGGAAGTGTATTCCCAGTACTGGCCTACCCACACCATGTACTACCACCCTAGTTGACAAATAATACCACTGCAGTATATGTGGTGAGCCAAATAACTGGGGGGGGGGTCATAGGTCACATGCATGGATGTCAAAGTGGGGGTCCCATACCACCCAGCTTCACCCAGCAGATCAGCTGTAGAAAACCATACAGAAATGCCTGGCAAAGGCCCCCACATGGTGACATCAATGAAATCCCTACCTACAGACTTTTACACAGTGATACCACAGCAGGTCTGGCAGTGGCAGTATGGCTTTGAAAGGTAAGAAGTCTGAAGCTACAAATGTCTATGCCAGAACAATCTGACCTGTGGTCGATACTGTTATGCCAGTAGTCTGAAAGATAGGGCACACCACTATGCTAAATGGGACCAAAATGTTAAGCAAGTATCAGCACAGTCTCTGCAAATGCGTATTGGGTACAGATGTGTCATCCCCCCATAGTCCCATAGAAATGCAGTAACATGTCCCTAGCTTTTAGCAGCATCCAGCAGTCAACTAGAGTAATGGCTCAACACAAACAGAAAGCAATTGTCAGTAACACCCACAGTCAACTTACTGGTGCCATCCCAGGGTTGTCCACTGCCGGCAGCCTGGGTACATATAATCGTCAGAATGCACTGCCTTGCTACAGCTGGCCTGCATCTGTCACACCTGGCCTACAGGCCTGTGGCAAATGCCCATGCCTCACCCACAGTGCCCTGTTAGGGAGTATCATGGGGTCCATAACACCAACATAACACAGTCTACAAAAATGCAAAGAAAGACCATGCTGCTAACTGCTAGGAGAAAACCTGCCAGTGTCAGAGAGCCAGAAATATGGCCAAAGCCATGAATAATGGGGTGAAAAAGGTCCAAAGAGAAAGACATCTATGAAATACAGCTCTAATAATGTAAAGTTGATGGAATGACTGTAGTAGCATGGAATGTCTGATAGGTACGAAGTCAGAAATTGCAATGTCAACTGTCAGTAATATCAGACTTCAACCTTGAGTGACTTGCAAAACACTTTTCCTTGAAAACCACACTTGTTTGCGTAACCAATAAGATATATGAGTCATGAATGTGGACATTCTGTGATACGTTGTACAGTCGACAGGCAGGGCTAGGAGCTAAACAAGGGAATGCACTCATTGTAGGCAGTTCTAACCCTGGAAGATGTGATATGTCTGCACCCACAGGACCCTGGCCTACAGCCATGGGGAGTAACACACCCTTCCCTGATCACACATCCTATGCAACATCGTGACCCCAAAATGTGTCCAGCCAAGCAAAATGAGTTGGGCCATACATATATATCAAACACACACCTCCAGGCTGGTCAAACAGTCTGACACAAACAAGACCCTCCAAGTGCAGTCAACCTTTGAGAAGACCCCTATGGAAAGCACTGGTAGCTATAGGCAAACATATCTGACCCAGGACACCCCCCCATAGCTTATCCCCTACAAATATATCCGGAGTGTGCCTGTCACCCTGATCCTGTCTGACTTATATTACCCAACCATGGAGTGGAAATCAGACCAGGCCAGAATAGAAATGCACAGAGATTCCACCATTGTAATATATCACCAAGGTGCTGGACCATTTCCACAGCTCCAGCAGTCAATTGCTCATAGGCACATCTCTCAACAGGCTGGATTTTGTAAGAATACGTATCATTTGGCCCATAATTATAGTGTGTGCATCATCCATTCTGTATTCCTCTGGTAAATCACTGAGATGATCTGAGGAGGTATGACACGAGGTACTGAAACAATACATGACAGTGTAAAATTTCATATACGTCAGATGTCTGCTAAAACAAGCCATGTAACCCTAGCAATCCATACATTACTGAGAGAAATAGTCATAATCACCATATGGCCCACTGTCCCCCCATTTTGATAGGGTATCTCCAGATATCCTGCACCAACAGGTTGAGAGATATGGCTGTAGAACAAAACAAACTGGACTGGAGTACAACAATCCCTGGAATGGAGTCCCACGTGTGCTACAGAAGTTTACACTGGGCATGCTCATACACTTAGAGAAATGTCAGTAGGATTTAGGAATGAACAGGCCTTCCCCACCCAGTGCACTTCACATTGCCCTACTTTAGCAGTCCTGAAGATTTCAGTCACCATAGAAGTCTCTTTCGTCAGGTCTTTGCCCTGTAAGTTCTGTGGTGCTTGTGATACTGTGCAACATTATAGTACAAATAACTAGTTAGGAGTTCGAATCTCAGTACTGGCAAATGTTAAAGTGTGTGTGTGTGTGTGTGTGTGTGTGTGTGTGTGTGTGTGTGTGTGTGCTTGTGTTTACAAGTTAAAGCTTTTGGGTCCATTCAAACCCAGTACACTTCCCCTTTCCCACTTTAGCAGTCCAGAAGATATCAGTCACCTTAGAAATCCCTTCCGTTAGGCCTCAGCCTCATAAGCTCTGTGGCACGTGTGATAATTGCATAACACTATAGTACACATGACTAGTTAGGTAGGAGTTCTAATCTCAGTCTTGGCAAATGTTGAAGTGTGTGTGTGTGTGTGTGTGTGTGTGTGTGTGTGTGTGTGTGTGTGTGTGTGTATGTGTAGTTTAAAGTATTTTGTGCTCTCTCTCACCCAGTACATCACCCATTGCCATACTTTACAAGGGCTGGTGATGTTCCGAACCTTAGAAGTACCTAAGTACCTTTGGACAACCATCACCCTATAAGCTTGGTGGCATGTGCGATAAATGCGTAACATTGTAGTAGCAATAGATAGGTAGGGATTCTAATCTCAGTCCAGGCAAATGTGTGTGTGTGTGTGTGTGTGTGTGTGTGTGTGTGTGTGTGTGTGTGTGAACATTTTCCTGTCTGTGGGGGGGTTATGTTTGTGTGAGAACCATATCCATTGGGGGGGTTGCTACTTTTTGCTGTTGCCCTCACAGTACATGTCCCAGTGCCCACATTACAAGGCCCACAGTTGTCATCCACTGTACAGGGACCTATAAACACTCTGCAGCCCTATAAGCATTGTGCCATGTTCAGTAACTATGTGACAGTATGGAATAGATAACAAGATAGGCTGCCCATCTAATCCTTGGATATCACTCCCCACTCAGGAATCATACACAAACACACTCAGGTAGGCAGCCATACCAACATCAGATAGAACCCACAGTATGAAAGCAGCGGACTCCATGTCAGACTGCCGAACACTCACGAGTGGAGTCCCACAGGTTGTGGACCTGGGTTCCCTCATGTTTGGGATCCACACCTCTGAGTACCAGCCTAATAAAAAGGCACCCTGGCTGACAATGTCTGCAGATGACTACAAGATGAGTGCTATTATTACTCCCCCCCCCACGTGAGGTTGACATCCTTCACAAAGGCCTCTCTGACACCTATGACTGTTGTCAGAACCCTGGACATAAGCTTAATGTCAGATGATGTGCCGCCATCCCCTTTGGGTACAACATGGCTCCCATAAAGTAATACATTGATGGTAGTCCACTGAACACTGATTTTGGTATAATGGAACTGGGAACACAGGTTGACAGTGAGCCCAATGGTGACCACCACAGTGCCACTGTCCTCTGAAGGTCCTTCCATGTGTCACTTCTCCTGACTCAGGGTGTTGAATCCAGGAAGTAAAGAGACAGTGTTTCCCTGTACACTCCCCTCAGTAGGCCAGTCAGTGTGTACTATGGCCCATATGCCATGTACCCCACTGGACACCAGCAACAACAGAAGAGGCTGCAAATGTACCTCACAAAGAGGATCTTGAGTACTACACACTTGCCCCATATGGACAGACTCCAACAACTGCAATGAATCTCTGTCTCATATTGGCTACTTAGTTGTGATCTCTGTCTGACATACACAGCCATGTCTGACCCAACCCTTTCAGGAATGCTACATCTGAGGAAACCAGTCTGTCTACACAACATACCCCGGATAGCTCAACCCCATCCTCACAATCAACAGGACATGCTGGAGGGACAGGTTCACAACCCAGAGACTGGCCACGCTATGGAATAGACACCGCATACATGTCAAGCCGAGCACATCACTGGCCCTTTTCAAGAGAAATCAGGAGGAGTGGATGGGGAATAGAATACCCACCCTGGGGATCACTCCAGTGACTGTACTCAGTAGACACACTGGGGAGTATCATCAGGTGGCATGATGCCAGTGTATTCCCATGGGCTAGCCTTCTAAAGCCTCCATGGCCATTTGCCACATACACACCTATGACTCTTTGAACCCATGGATCTCAGTACTGTAAAATGTATGTGTATGCATTAGTGTGTCTGAAAGTGTTTGTGACTGTGTAAACATGTGGATGAAAGCAGTTGGTGGCCAGTCTTACCCAGTACAACTATCACTGCCATGCCTTACAAGTGCTGTAGATGTCATTCACTATATAGGTACCTTGGGACACTCCACAACCTATAAGCTCTGTGGTGTATACAGTAACTGCATAATGCTATAATACTAATAACCACATATCTAGGGGTTCTAATATAAGTCCTGGCAAATGTGTGTGTGTATGTATTGTTGTGTGTAAGTGTTTATATGTGTAGGTTATTTTATGGCTTCTCTCACTCAGTACATCACCCATTGTCATAATTTGCAAGGCCTGGTGATGTCCCTCACCTTAGAAGGACCTTTGGATGAGTGTCACCCCATAACCTCCGTGGCATGTGCGATAAATGCATAACAATGTAGTAACAATAAATAGGTAGGGGTTCAACTCCCAGTCCTGGCAAATGTGTGTGAGAGAAGAGTATTGTGTGTGTGTGTGTGTGTGTGTGTGTGTGTGTGTGTGTGTGTGTGTGTGTGTGTGTGTGTGTGCTTGTGTGCGAACGACATCCATTGGATGGGTATGGATTCATATTTTATGCCATGGTACACACAGTACATATTCCTAAGTCTACTGTATGAGGTCTGCTGCTCACATCAACCATAGTGGTATCTGTAGACACTCGTCAGCCCTATAAAACCTGTGCGAAAGTATGGAATAGTATGGTATGAATAACAAGATAGGTTGGTCTGCTAATGTCAGTACTGGCAAGTGTGTGTGTGTGTGTGTGTGTGTGTGTGTGTGTGTGTGTGTGTGTGTGTGTGTGTGCGCATTGGTGTGTATACTAGTGGCTGTGAGTGTGTAGACTTGTAAGCGACACTATTATGAGCACTCTCACACCCAGTACAGCCACCATTGCCATACCCCACAAGGCCACATGATGTTATTCACCTTACAGGTACCTTGTAACACTCATCACATTAGTAGTCCTGTGCCACCTGCAATAACTGAATAATAGTGTAGTACCACAACTTGATGGGTAAGGTTCCAAACACAACATGGTAAGTGTGACCCTGTGCATGCCTGTGTGTGTTTGTGTGTGTGAAGAGTATTCTCTGTGTGTTTGGTCGACACAATATCCTCTGGAGTTGAGGGCATTAGCAATCTGAGGTGTGTTCCACCCACCACACTTACCATTGTTCACTATACTCGAGCTAATGTCATCCACCATAGACTGGGATACAACCCCTCAGCCCTATAAGCTGTGAGGCACATGCAAGAACTGTTACACAGACCTGGGAAATGTGTGCACATACAGCTGTACCCCAACAATGATGTGGTTGATGTGTTACTACACTGCCATACCCCTTGTTAGTGATGTCTGCAGGGCCACATCTTGCTGACACACAGACACCCAGAACACACAGTACAGCATGTGAGACCACATTCACTTAATGTTACTAACACCAATAATGCAGCATGGCTGAAAAGATACACACACACACTTTGATATGTACCCATTGCAAATGCCAGATGACAGCACCTTACACAGCATGAAATAGCTACACTCTACTAAAGTCACCCTGTGCATCAGACCATATAAGCATGTCCCTGCATCGATGATATGGATAGCATGGATGTGATACAGGTATCATAATATTCACAGGGTGTTGTGTGGGTTTGCCAGAAGCCTAGGCTGAGCCACACAGTTGATATAATGTGTGTGTGTGTGTGTGTGTGTGTGTGTGTGTGTGTGTGTGTGTGTGTGTGTGTGTGTGTGTGTGTGTGTGTGTGTGTGTGTATATGTGTGTGTGTGTGTGTGTGTGTGTGAGTGTTTTCTGATGGTGATGTGTGTGTGTTTGTATGTACACAGTGACGCCATGTGGGTGCCCTACACAGGGTTTTTTGGACAGCTGTCGGCCATACATGGCAGAGTGCACAGTTCACCATCTCTAGCCATGGACACAGGAACTGGGTCTGCCGAGGGTATCACTGGCACCACCCAGGCTATGTCCAGATGCAGTACTACTCCCCGCTGTTGACTGCTGCCTGCTGGATCCACGTCCCTGTCGGGACTGGCCAGGATCATGTGTCCATGGCCTGCTGCGTCGTGGCATGGACAGCACACCCCCTTCAGTAGTGTTGGTGGTACTGCCAGCATGGGAATGTGATGGTGCATGCACATGTAGACCCACAGCTGATCATGGAGCTGCCCTACAGCCACATGGCTGCTGGCCAGTGTCCGCCAAATGCTCAAGCACAGATATTCCACGGTCAAGAAGTGCCAAGGTCTTCCCCCACCATCTATCCATGACCCCAGTATGCTCCCAGATGGCTGCAGTAAGTTCATATTGCCATGGACACCAGGGACATGCTCATCCATGACCCTGCATATATGTCTGATATTATGTTCATTAAGTGCCTGTGCCCCCATGACAGCCTGAAACATGCATCTGGTGACTGCTGCTGTGGCACTTGCAACAGGGGCATGACAGGCTGCAATCCTCCTCACACACACACACACACACACACACACACACACACAGGTGAGGTGCTTCAAAGGCATTACACAGACCTTACATTAGCCAACTGGGGGCATTGATGATGCACAGTCAGACAATAACATACACACTCTGGATGGGCCCTCAGCATCATGTTGTGCAGCCCTTTCCAATTATCGTTACCACTAATATACACCTCTGGGATACATGGGGGTGTTAGTAGGTGATGGCCCTTACCTAGCACACATTGCACCCTATGTAAATTATTGCTGTTCACCTATATAGCACTGTGGCAACTCCTACAGAACATACCCCCCAACTCTACAGGGTTTTGCTGAATATCTACATGCATGGCTCATATGTTTGGTCTGTTCCTCATAACTCCTGTGTTTGTCTGATACATTACTGGGTTGGCCTGTGGAATGGTGACACTAAGTAATGTCCTAATTGGAGGTGCAGACTGTTTAACCTGCAGTACATGTATTTTAAAACAAAGCCAGTTACTCAAATGACCTCCCAAGCTTACAGTGGATATAATAAGTGTACACACACCTGTTAACATGACAGGTTTTCGTGATATATCACATAAGACCTCAGAAATCAGGTCATAACATTGCCATCATTTCATATGACATATAACCAGTTCAATCCAACTGAACAACATACACATCAGTTGCAGGTAACATCTGGTAACTGAAACAGGTACAATAGGTGGGATGCATGAGTGTGCACACCCTTAAAGTAATACTCTGTTAAAGCAACTTTTGATTTAATCATATCATGCAGTCCTCTTAGGAAGGTGTCTATCAGTATGGCACATCTTGACTTACCAATGTTTGCACACTCTCCCTTGCAAAACACCTCCAACTACGTCAGATTGCAAGGGCATCCCCTGTGCACTGCCCTTTTCAGGTCACCCTGCATATATCCTATTGGACATAGGTGTGGGCTCTGACTCGGTCAGTGCAGAACGTTGCATGTGCTCTGGTGAAGCCGTCCTTTTGTTGATATGGATGTATGGTTTGGGTCATTGTTGTGTGGAAAAGATGAGTTCCTCACCAGCCCCAACTATGTGGCAGGCACCAGAATGTTTTGGAGCCACAAGAGACCAGTGTTTGGAACTGTTCATAAT
Source organism: Protopterus annectens (assembly GCF_019279795.1). Classification (NCBI taxonomy): domain Eukaryota; kingdom Metazoa; phylum Chordata; order Ceratodontiformes; family Protopteridae; genus Protopterus; species Protopterus annectens. Next base: position 1,145,737,127 of record NC_056729.1, on the reverse strand, counting down.
CCCCTCTAACTTGGCTACAACCCCAGTTCCAGCTTGTGAACAGCAAACCCAAAGCAGGATACTGCCATCCCCATGCTTCAGCATGGAAGCGGTGTTGTTGTGGTGATGTGCAGTGATGATATTGTGCCAAACACACCTGTCAGAATTGTGGCCAGTGAGTACATTCATAGTCCCATATTACAATAACACATTTTCCCACTTGCTTTTTGGAGACCTGATGTATTATTTTTAGACTTTCACCAGGCTTGGATATTGTTTGGAGTGATGAACTTCTGCCATCTTCCAACCCTACCCTATAGGCAGAACATGTGGAGACCATGGAACATTGTTGTGACATGTAGTACACATTCAGTACTTGCTGGAGATTCCTGCTACTCCTTCACTGTTGCTGTAGGGCTCCTGGCAGCCTCCCTGGCCAGTTTTGGTCTTGTATTCTCATAGACTTGGGTGGGATGTCCACTGCTTTGCAATGTCACTGTAGCCCTATATTTTGAAGACTGTCTGCACTGTATTCCATGGTATGTGCAATGCTGTGGAAATGTCTGGGTACCCTTCTCTAGGCTGATACATTTCAAGCATGTGGTCCCTTAGCAGCTTCGCCATCTCTGTGTGAACCTTGGCTGTTGCTGTAGCAGGCAACTGGGTATATGCTGGGAAAATCCTGGTAGGACAGCTGACCATTAGTTGCTGTTAATCAAAGAGTCTCTGTAATCGATGGCTGTTGTGTACTCAATAAGATGTACTGTTGTAGTTATATCAAAAGCTGCTTCAACACAGTGCTAGCTTCAGCCTGTGCACACATATGCATCTAGGTTGTTGTACTATTGTTATGTGTCATTACTATTCCCATGACAGATTTATTTGCTTTACAATTGAATTGTACAGGTTATAGGTCACATGAAAGGCTGGCAGTATTCTGAACTTGTCTATTGTGCTGTCATTTTTGTATATCACACATACCTGGCATTCTAACAGATGTGTACACCATTTATATGCACTGTATACCACTGATTTCTACAATATGACCCTAGTTTTGGGCCTTTGTCCCCCCCCCATTTTGTCAGTCTTTGTCCAGGTGTCCTGCAATGACAGGTTGTGAGGTATGCTACAGATATGTGCCATCTCCTGCAAATAGGCCCTTGTCATGACCACCGTAAACCTCACCACAGGTGAACATGCAGATATTGCCAAATGGCTGAGTATAACAGTTGTGTGTATGGTCACATGCATTAACTTTAGCATGCCTTAGGTACTGGTGAGCCACAACAGGGAAACCCTATACTTACTGGGTTCAGTCTTCTGTCCCATGGGCAGACCAGAGGGACCTATGTAACTATGAGGAATAGGTATTGTCAGCAGAACATTAGGCATTGTTACAATATGTGCACTACGTTTCTGCACAGGTACAGAACACACTATGATATTACACAATTTGCTGTACTTCACCATAGATGTGCACTTTTGTGCATTACTACAACCCACCCACTAATCCATTTTGCACTGGCATATACATCTAGAGACTCTGTAGAAGACAGTTTAAATGCTACATCATCACATTGATGTGCACTTTGGCCTTACCTGGATGCTCCTAGCCTGTTGCCTGGGTGTCTCCCGCCTACACAACTGCTGTTTCTCATGTTTGAGTTTGTGTGGGGGCTACCCCAAGGTTGGCAAGGAGCTCCTCTGTCACCATAAGTAGGGCTTGTGTGGCTGGCCCCCCACCGGTAGCAGTACAGTCTCTCACCACAGCAGCAGCCCTTTGCTGGCCACAACATATCAGGTCAGTTGCTCTATGCCTGACCTGATTGTATGTGCGTCCATGGTGGCCCAACACATTCACTCTGTGGACGATCTCATCCAACAGGGCAGTCCCCTCCTGCAGATTTTGCCGGTTACGGCCAAAAAGGATGCCAAAGTTTAAGATTACAGCTTCTGTGATGGCTGCAGTCTCTGCATCGGTGTAAGGCGTTTGCTGCTGCATGGCACCTGGAGAACATACACATGGAAACATATCACAGGACCTCAGACACTGCCCAGAGTTCTTTACAAAGCCAGCACAAGCATATGAACTATCATTAGCCACCACATACAAACACATCATATCCCTATACCTGGCAGCACTGCATGAACATGCATTGTACTCTTGGTCCTGATGTGTCATGTTCCCCCCAATGAGGACCAGTACATTGCATAAACCACCATTCATCATTCACATTTGTGTAGAGGGATGACAGTGGCCGTGTTCCTTGCAGATGAGATGTCAATGGTCCTCAGGCTTTGCTTGCATACAGTGTGTAATGGAGCTGGAAGCATATGCCTGAGTTCATGTTGGATGCAGACAGGAATATTATCAGGCCCCAAGGGAGCTTGCTTTTGTCAGCTTTGAATAGGCAGTTTGGACCTGATCCATAATGATGAGGGGAGGGGTGCATGTGCTGTGCATATCTATCTATACTGATGGTGATCCAGGGTGGTGATGTCTGCCCTAAACCTGTCTGCAGCAGGTTGGCTGTACCTATGGTGTGTGTGTATGTGCTGTGATTGACCACCATTACAGGGTGGGTTGGGTTGCTGCCTCTGAGATTGCAAACATAATGTGAAGATGGCCTTGTGATTGCCCTTAGTGGATGTGTCCAATTTGTACTTATAGTTAGCCTTACAGTAATCCACCTGTGACCTATTATGCTCATTCAGACAAAAGTTGACATGCCACCCAGTTGGTGCCTGCTCCTATTTTGCCCTGTACAACCAATATAGCATCACATTATGTGCTTTGTGCATTGCTGCTGTCCAGCAAAGGGGGTTTCTCTACTTTGGTGGAGACAGGTTTTACAAGTAAGGTATTGCTGAGGCCATACAGCTATGTGGGTGGTCAGATACCTGTTTGTAGTAGGCATGGACACAGGGTCAGAACACAGTTGGCCACCTCTACAATTATAATGTGATACTCATGCTTATTATACTACCCATATCTGTGCCAGGACAATGACACCACCAGTAGCTGTAGAGGTGTAACTCTGTTGGATGCACAGAAACTAAGGTTATACACATGTATAAAATGTACAGCTTATTCACCTGACGTTTTGCATCCCATGTCAGTTGTTATGAGGCATCCAGGTACACCTACCCATACATACATATGCACAGGTAATACTTGCTATACATTTCCATTCTATGTCAGCATGGCACACTGTAATGGCAGTCCTGCTGTTCAGTCAGTCATGTCAACCTGTTAGGGCAGGACATCTGTAGGACAGTGCACATACATGGTGGGCTATGGGCCACAATTAGTGACACTTTCTTCATATTGCTGTAACACACATATGTCATTTGACAGTGCAGTAGCCTTTGCATTCACAGACATACCCTGGAGGATGTCTGATGCTCATATGGCAGGCAGAGAGTTGAAAGGCTAGGTGTTTGGTAGTGAGGGTAGGAGCTGTTAATGTTGTGAGTATGACTGGTATGGGGACAGAGCTAGCTGATATGCTGGACAGAGGAAAGGTGGATATATTGTGTGTGCCAGAGACCAGATTGAAGGGGTGTACACCTGTGTGTATTGTAGTCGGGTACAAATAGTTCTATCATGGTGTGTATGGGAGGGAAAATGGTGTAGGGGTCAACCTGAAGGAACATTATGCCAGGAGTGTTTGTGGAGGTGATAAGTGTGTTGGGTACAGTAATGTTCAGGAGGCTGGGAGTTGATGGTGTAATGTTGACAGTTGTTAGTGCATATGCTCCGCTAATTGTGTGTGTGATGGATGAGACAGATGTACTTTGGTGTGGTTGAATGAAGTGGTGATGCATGTAGCCAAGGGTGAGTGAGTGGTGATTGGAGTAGATTTCAATGGACATGTTGGTGAAAGGGACATAAGGGATGCAGAAGTGATATATAGGTATGGTGTTAAGCAAAGGAGTGCAGAAGGTGAGATGGTGGTGGAGTTTTCAACAGAGTTTGGACTTGGGTGTGGTGAATACATAGTATGACAAGACTGAGAGGCATAGGGTGACATACAAGAGTGGAGAAAGATGCATACAGGTGAATTATCTCCTATGCAGGTGGCCCTGTTTGAAGGGGATTGGTAACTGTAAGGTGGTGATGGGGGAAGTGTAGTTAGGCAGCATGAAAGGTTGGTCTGTGGGATGATGTTGGTGATCATGAAGAGAAGTAGGAGTGTGAGGGCAGCACCACGGATCAAATGGTGGATACTGAGAAAGGGTGACTGTGAGGTTGAGTTTAGGGAAGAGTTAAGACAGGCAGTGGGTGGAAGTGAAGAGTTAGAAAATATCTGAGTAACTAAATCTGAGCTAGTAAGGGAAATGAGCAGAACCAGGCTTGTTGTGACATCTGCACAGAGGAAGGAGGATAAGGAGACCTGGTGGTGGCATGAGGAAGTATAGAGGAGTATACAGAGAAATAGGTTAGCCAAGGAGAAGTGGGATTGTCGGAAAGATGCAGAAAGTAGACAGGTGTATAGGGAGATAGGGTGCATGGCAAAGAGAGTGGTGGCAAAGGCTGAGGATGGGGCATCTGAAGGGTTGTATGTAAGGTTGGACAGCAAGGATGTAAAATGGGACCTGTACCAATTGGCTTGACAAAGGCATGTAGCTAGGAAGGATGTGCAGCAGATAAGGCTGAGAAAGGATAATGGCGGAACTGCACTCACTAGCGAGGAGAGTGTGTTGAGCAGGTGGAAACAGTACTTTGATGGGCTGTTGAATGAAGAGAATGAGAGAGTGAGAAAGTAGGATGATGTGGGTATGGCGAATCAGGATGTGCAGCAGATTATCAAGGGGATGTAAGGATAGCTATGAAGAGGTTTAAGAATGGAAAGGCTATTGGTCCAGATGATGCACCTGTGAAAGCATGGATGTGTTTAGAACAAATGGCAGTAGTCTTTTTAACTGGATTGTTTACTGTAATCTAGGGAGGTGAGAGGATGTGTGTGGAGTGGATGAAATGTGTTTGGGTACTGATTATGAGAATAAGGGTGGTGTGCAGAGCTGTAGTAACTACAGAGTGATAACACTGATCAGTCACAGCATGAGGTGATGGTAAAGGGTGGTGGAAGCTAGGCAAAGAAGGGAGGTGAGGATTACTGACCAGCAGCATGGATTCATGCCAGGATAGAGCAGTACATATGTGATGTTTGCTCGGACAGTGTTGATGGGGACATACAGAGAAGGTCAGACATAGCTGTGTTGTGTCTTTTTGGACTTATAGACAGCATATAACAGGATGCCTAGAGGGGAATTGTGTTATTGTATGAGGTGGTCAGGAGTGGCAGAGGAATCCATAAGAATGCTACAGGATATGTACAAGGCTAGAGTGACAGCAGTGAGTTCTGCATTGGGAGTGAAAGGTGTGTTTATGGTGAAGGTGGGAGTACATCAGGAATCAGATATGAGCCCTTTTTTATTTGCAGTGGCAATGGACAGGTTGACAGACATGATCAGACAGGAGTCATCCTAGACTGTGCTATTTGCAGATGACATTGTGGTCTGTAGTGACAGTAGGGAACAGGTTGAGGAGACCCTGGAGATGTGGAGGTATGGTCTAGAGGGGTAGGAATGATGGTCAGCAGGACTAAGATGGAATATATGTGTGTGAATGGGAGGGATGATTGAGGAATGGTGAGGATGTAGCGAGTATGGTTTGCAAAGGTGGAGAGGTGTAAATACTTGGGAAAAAGAGTTCAGAGTAATGGCGAGTGTGGGGGAGAGGTGACAACGTGAGTACAGGCAGGATGTCAGTGGTGGGGAAGAGTGTCATGTGTGATTTATGACAGACAAGTACCATTAAGACTGATAGGGAAGGTCTACAAGATGGTAGTGAGACTAGCTATGTTATATGGGTTGGAGACACTGGTATTGAAAAAAAGGCACAAGTCAAAGCTGGACATAGCAGAGTTACTGATGGTATAATTTGCACTGGGTGTGGCCTAGCAGTGCCACAGTCAGTACTGTGTGATGCACACTCCAGTAGTGGTCATATGTGAGCCATCCTTTCCTGGGGTGACTCAGGGCCCTGACCTGCATTCTACGTCACTGCAGACAGACACAGTTTTTATGGCCATTGGTTCTGCTCAGCAATATATCAGTACAGCATGTGTTCTTGAGACATAACATTGTTTGAACTTCCTATTTTCTATGTTTACATGCCCTCTACTATATTCCATTACAGGCTTGATTGTTTGACATAGCTATGTTTATTTGTTTGCAGTTCAGTTGGTATACTCCATCAGTCTCAGTGTGTGTGTCTGTCTGTTTCTGTGGTTTTGTGTGTGTGTGTGTGTGTGTGTGTGTGTGTGTGTGTGTGTGTGTGTGTGTGTGTGTGTGTGTGTGTGTGTGTGTCTCTCTCTCTCTCTCTCTCTCTGTGAGACAGATGTAGGATATACATCTGTTTTGTACAGGCAGTATCTTGCCTTTAGTAGGTAATGCTCATGAGCAGCTGATGGCCTGTACACCAGTTTGGAGTCCCCCACTTGCTAATTGCATGTGGAACAGCTGTGGTATCATTCTCATACCCAGTAGCATGGAAACACACTCCTATAACTGAGTACTTCATGTGGAAGTTGCCCATTTTCCTTGCCTGGGAGGAGTACTTCATGGAGGTGTGTGACAAACAGCACCACATAGTGTAGTTGGGAATACCTCTTACAACAAACACTGTGGAGACAGCCCAACAAACTAAGGGAGAATGTTCCAGACATAGGGACAAAATGTAAATATTGCTATTATACAGTTGAACTAATGCTAGTTTGACAAGGTTTGTGTGGATATGACTAAAGTCTGCTATTGTTATGTGGTTGACATGACGTCCAAATGTAGGGCTATCCACAGACTGGCCAGAGTTTGGACTCTTATATTTGGTGTGTTACTCACAAATTTTTTGGCCCTGGAAATGCAGTAGAATACTCTGAGGATTGCAGTCAGTAAATGGTAACATCCATGTGTGTTTCTGACTTCATATCCCTCAGAACAGATATGTTACAACAACCATGTTACACCAGCAACTTTCTCAGTTTATGACAGCAATATGTCAATAATGCCCCTGTGTTTGGGCCTCTGCCCCCAAATATGTCAGGCTTTATCCAGATGTCATGCTGTAAGGGGTGTATAGGTGTAATATATCATTATACAGTGACTTCATTCCAGATATCATCCCAGTGATGTATCAGACTGCCAGACATGTTACATATAGAAAGCCTTATATTTGAGGACAAAGCCTGGATGTTCTCTGGGACTCTATACAGTTGAGAGGACTGTGTATTTCTGGCAATTGTTGGTAGACTGTCAGGATTATGGGATTATGTAGCAGTGTATTGTGAACGCATTATTTGGCCTTTGTAGGGGGGGAGTAGATGTAAGTGTTGAGGGTCCGTTTCTATCTGACTTTGCATGCTGCTCCAGCTTCTAATGTTCTATCAGCTATATATGTTTGTAGGGGCAAACTGAGACATGTCCCATACCACAGCCAGGCATCAGACTACACTGTGAATTGGGCCAGTATATATAAGGGTAGTGTTTGAGTGGCAAACATGCTGATTATTTTGTTCACACAGTCCATATACTCTACTGTTCCTGTGGCTTGCCAGTATGTCACTTTGAATGTGGTGAGATTGGTTCTGGGTATGCACTTTCATGCTGGTGTCTGTTGGTCAGTGCTGTTACATCCCTGTAGTGCCTGATATATTTGCAATTACATGTGTATTCCCCCATAGCAAAATTGGGTTTTGAAGTTTAGACAGTACTTGGTGACATGCCTAGCAGCTCAGTGTAGTTTCCCTATGGTGATGTTATGTCCCGATATTTATCAGATGTACTGTTGCCTGCCCATCATATGTGTTGTGTATGTCTGACACATCAGTGGTATGATGTACGTCATGAAGTAGTGGGGAGTAATTTGGTTTTGTACTTGGGCTATTCCAGTCAATATGTGGTACAACAGAAAGGAGGGTGTTACTGCATTAACTGTGTCACCTTATCTACTTCAGTATTTGGGATGTGTTCCCAGTTTCATGGTTTTATACCCCCAAGTCGGGCTTGGTCCAGATTTGTTGCACTAAGGGGTTCTGAGCATACCTCTCGACTGGCCAGATTGTTTCAGGATGTCTAGGATTATTGCTCATATGTATGTTCTGTTCCACAGAATCATTATTTTCATTTCTGTGTTAGATCACTGTGATGATGTGAGGATTTCTGTCTGTAAATGATGACATACATTTCAGTTTCAGACCTCACATCCTTCTGGACATGTATGCTGACAGGAACCCTGTTACTGTAGTAACATTCTACATTTATAACTGCAGTACGTACATTATGTCCCTGTTCTTGGACCATTGTCCCCTCATTTTGACAGCCTTTGTCCAGAATTATTGCACTATGAGGTGTAGAGGTATGGTGCTGGGCATGACTCCACTACATGTTATGGGCATATATATATATATATATATATATATATATGTGTGTGTGTGTGTGTGTGTGTGTGTGTGTGTGTGTGTGTGTGTGTGTATATATTTATTTTTAGATATATCTACACTGATATATATATATATATATATATATATATATATATATATATATATATATATTCCTTTTTTGATATCTATACATATGTTTATATAACAATATATATGTATATATTCTATACATATTTGTTTTATATGTATAGCTCCATATATCTGATGTATATACTTTTTAATATTTATCTATCACCATACACATCCATATGTTTATATTTATATATACTAAGCATGATTGATTCCACAGTATTTGTTCCCTACTATTCTATACCTGTACTGAATTATATATTTGAAAAAAAACAGCATCTATTATTACATCTCAGATGGTGTAGTGGTAAATTGCTCTAACTATGGTGTACAGGATCCTGGGTTCAAGTTTTGACAGGGCTGATTATTTTGTTGCTGGGCAGAACAGTGGCTGATGGATACAGTGTTATTAAGGCAGTTTTAAGCAGCTGTAAGTTGGTTTGTGTGGGTTTGCATGATGGTAAGCAATGCCAACACATGGTTAAATGGGAAACTGCTTAATCTCTGTAGGCATCGCTTAGCACCACTCAAACTCGCTTACTGCTGCTTACTGCTACTTATTGCAGCTTACTCCCACTTACCCCTGCACTAATTTCTTTAAAAGAAAAGAAAAAATAGGTTATAGGAAAGTGATAAAAAAGGGGCACACATAGGGAAAAACAATGTGACAGATAGCTAGGGATGTGCAGGAAGTGTGTAGGTAAGGTCCATAGCTGTCCATTTCTGATACAGCAACAGCTGTGCATTTGTATATAATTTGGAGGTGAATCTGGACACTCAAATCCCTGAGAGAGGGGTGAGGACAACAGTAATGTGTTGTTAAGCCAATTAGACCAGATTACATGTATCCAGTGAACATGTGTGTGAAATGGACAGCTATGTATGGGGCGATATTTTTTTTGTGGAAACAGACTGCCCTTTTTTTTAATAAGGAGAGAGTGTGATGTTGGGGAAAGATGGGTATATTTGGGGAGGTATATTGGGTAGCAAAACAGACAAGACAGCAGACAGGGGTGGTATATGACACATGTGGGGGGTAAACACCTTGGATGGGGAGGGTGGTTGGGAATCGGACACCCATGACCCCCCAAATGGTTACAGTGGGACTGAGGTCCCCACCCATGGGCAGTCACCACTGCACCTTCACAGCTCCAAACGTGGCTGTGCTGGGGGCGGAGCAGGAGGGGCAGGCTGACCCTCAAGATGCGCCACAGGGCCCTCAAGCTGGAGTAGCAGATCTCCGAACTCCTTTTGAAGCTCACTATGCACCAATCCCCATACCTGATGACGGGTGACAGTATCCTGTCCATCCTCGCTCCTGGTTGGGACGGGCCCCATCACCTGAGGCGGTTCCATCCCAAGGTGATGCAGGACCAGCGGACGAGGATGTCCCGGGTTGGGTCGCAGATGTGCTGGGGCCCAATGCCACAAACAGTCAAGGTGGGACAGGTGCATCAGCTGGGATTGGCCTTCCCAGATGTGCTACTGTGTTGCAGTTTTATAACATATGTTGATTAGTCATGAAAAACACATTCCAGGATTAGTTATAACAGCATGCATAGGTATTCCCATTAACCCAAAACAACAGATTTGGAACAGTTGCATAGCAAACAGAACACATAGGGCATTATAACGGCATGCAGGGTTACACTGATAGCAACAGGCCACCAATGATAGTACATGAACAGGGAACATTAATAGTCAAACATTTAAATATTTGTAGAACAATAGGACACATGTCCCAACAGTAGGTTTGGTGAAAAACATACCCACTGATTTATGTTTAGAATATTGGTGCAGAATGGGTGGGGGAGAGAGTGAGATGTTAATTAACAACTGTATAGGCTTCAATTGCTCACAACTTTGATGATCATTGCTCTAATCATTACTCTCCAGGTATTACCTCACTTTACAATGATCTACGGCCTTGGGTTGGGCAGTGGTATGTTTATACACGGTGTATAATTACAGCCTTCTTACAGCTAATTTCTACCTTTTATTACCTGGCAGACCTGTGGAGGAAGTTTCTGTTAACACTACCTGACTGTTTCTACCCATATTCACATAGTCAGGGTTACATATGTGCACTCATAGTGTGTGTGTGTGTGTGTGTGTGTGTGTGTGTGTGTGTGTGTGTGTGTGTGTGTGTGAGCGCGTGTGTGTGCATGTGCTGTTGGTGCCATACTCTGCCTCGATTTCTATCAGTCACCCTGGGTGTGGGTGGCTGTGACAGTGTGACACTTGAGGGACATTTCTTGGATGAGACTTGGTGTATGTACTTATCTTGCTGTCATTTGCAGCCTTGGGGTTGGACAATGGGTGTTGTACACAGTGTATATGTACAGCCTTCTTTACAGCTAAGATATACCTTTTCTTACCTGACAGACCTGTGGAGGAAATTTCTGTTAACACTGCCTGACTGTTTCTATACATATTCACATATTCCTGGGTGAAATCATGCATACAGCTTACTACCACTCCCTGGACTCGAACCGTGCCTGTTTGTACAAAAAATACAACAAGGTTTGTGTTTCATCAGAATGAGATATTGAGAAACTGATGTCTCTTGTTTGACTGTTTTCTGTCTAATACTCTCTTGGTTGTACAATCAGATGTTGTAATTCTGACATTCATGCATGGCAGATAGCTCTTATACTGTGTCTTCATACTTTGACATAGCATGGTCTGGAAAACACTGGTTAACACAACATTACTATTCATAGGTTCATAGGTAGGTACTATGCTATCAGCCGAAGGGCCTAAGTAAGCCTAACCAACAAGGTTCCCTGGCTTTCGCCACCCAAAAAACTTAGTTTCCTGTGCCCTTGTCTAGCACAGCCACAGAAGTGATGCCCGGGGTGTATTTCCTATTTCCTATCCACTCATCAAGATTTTTCTTGAAGATTGCTAATGAGGAACTTTGCTTGACATAGGTGGGTAGCTTGTTCCAGAGTATGGGAAGTCTCTGGGACAGGAATCTATCCCTCCAGCATATCCTCTTTATTGTGGTGACAAGGTTTAGGTCCCTAGAGCATGTAGCTTGGAGGGACTGGGATTTCTTTAGGTGTAGCATGTCTAACAGCTCTGGGTTTGACAAAGCTTTATATGTTAGGCAGAGATCACCTCGGAGTAGGCGATATGCTATCTAGTAAAGCTGGAGTTTTTTTGAGACAGTCAGTGTAGGGTATCTGTTTGAGGCCAGTAATCCTCTTTGTGAGGTACTTCTGTGGCCTTTCCAGCTGCTGCAGATGTCTTGTGAGGTACATTCCAAAAGGGGCGTTGTACTCTATAATGGGTCTAATGAGTGTCGAGTAGAGGGGAACAATGACCTCTTTTTTCCTGGATGAAAACCCTTTTGTGATGAGGTGTGCCATGTACAAGGATTTCCTGACTACTGTGGCAATGTGATTATCAAAGGAGAGACTACTGTCCACCTGGGTCCCAAGGTCTCATCACACATTCGGCATTAAGTAGACTGCCACCTATGTGGTAGTTCATGCGTACTTAGTTTTTACCAAAAGGGATGACAATGCACTTTTTGCCATTGAGCTTGAGGCCATGGTTCTGACACCAGGGATCTGTCTCAGTGAGGCCCTTCTATATGATGTCCACATCATTTAGGGACTCTACTATGGCTCCTAGTTTGCAGTCATCTGTGAACTTCGTTAGCCAAAGGCGTTCTGTGTTAGCCTGTACTTCAGAGAAGTAGATACCAAACAGGAGAGGTCCCAGGACTGAACCCTGTGATACTCCACTTGTCACTGGTTTGAAGTCAGATTTGGAGTCTGCAACTTTTACAGTGTGGGTTCTGTCGGTAAGCCAGTTGGCAACCCATCTTCTGAGGTAGGGATTTATACCTAGTTTAGTGAGTTTAGCTATAATTCCAGAATGGGGGATGGAGTTGAAAGCCTTGGTGAGGTCAAGATAGGCTGTGTGAACCACCTTACCCTCGTCTACGGCTTTGGTGACTGTCTCAAAGAAGTCGATCAGGCTCAGGAGGCATGATCTGCCTTTCACAAACATAAACCAGATGGGGACCAGAGTTTGGAGGTTACCAATGTCTTTGTTATGAGTTCCATGATGATACATTCCATAGCCTTAACAGACCAGGCTCATCAGGCTAATAGGGGGATAGTTCCCAGGATCAGTGGTGGCTCCCCCTTTGTGGAGTGGGATAACTGTTGCTGTGTGCAAATTCAGTGGGCACAAAGACTGACGTGAGGCTATGATTGAACATGGTGCTTAGTTGGGGAGCCAGTTCGTTCTGAAGTTCATGTAAAACACAGCCTGGGATGTTGTCTGGTCCCGTGGGTGCTAAGTTTTTGGCTTTAGAGAGTGCAGCTTTTACCTGCGTAGTTGTGATTACAGGGACTCTGCATTCTTTCTGTATAGATATGGGCCCTTTAGGGGGTGAGAGGGGGGGTAACGTTAGCAATGAACCTATCTGCAGGATGTTGGCAATATCAGTTGGTTCTGTAATTTTCATGCCATTGTGCTGTAACTCAGCAGATCTGGGTGTTACCATTGAGATTCTTGACATAGCTATAGAATGCTTTGTGGTTGTATATAGAATCAGTGGCGATTTTGTTTTCGTAGCTAGCTTTGGAGGATCTTATAAGGGATCTCAGCTTCTTATTGAGGCTGACCAGGGAGTTCCTCCACTCATGGGATTTTACTCTCTTTTGCAACAGTTTCTTCTTTCTGTTGCAGAGTTTGTTTATGGCAGGGGACCACCAGATTGGCTTCCTTTTTTTGGAGGATAGTGTCTTGGTTCAGTTTAGGATAGGACAATCCATACACTCATGTAAGTGCTTACAGAGTGCATTTGTGTAGGATTCAGCAGTTGTAACTCTATTGTCTGTCTGCATGGGTGTCATAAAGTTCACCACTTCTGTCTTAAGAAGCATAAATTTGGCTTTGGAGAAGTTTTTTACCATGGTTTCCTTAATGGGGGGTGGGGGCTGGATGTGTATATCTAGAGTAATTAGCTTATGGTCGGATCTGACCAACGAGGAGTTGACTTCAGGTGTGGAACACCGGTCACTCATGTTGGTAATGACTAGGTCTAGGATATTGTTGCCCCTGATGGGGGTGTGGATAAGTTGATCCAAGGCATTGGAATTTATGCATTCCAGAAAGCGTTGAGTGAAGGAGTTGGTACATGAGTAGTTTTCCCAGTTAATGGTGGGGTAGTTGAAATTGCCCATTATTAGGGTGTTTGGTTGAATCGTAATATTTTCCAGTATAGCAAGAAAAGAGGAGTGAGAATCCTGGGGCATGGTGGGGGATCTGTAGCAAACTACAATTTGGATTGCAGTTTTGTCCAGAGTTAGTTGCACTTGGATAACTTCGGACGCATTATGCTGAGCAACTAGCCTGGAGATGTGGATATCCGTAATGAATATGGACACACCTCCGCCTTTGGTGTTCCAGTCCAGGTTAGGCGGCCAAAAAGTATGGTATGAGTTATAGCCTGGTAATGCAGGGGTGCTCTCTGGAGCCTTGAACTAGGTCTCAGTCACTGCACAGATATCGATGTTCTTCATTTTACGCACAGATATCGATGTTCTTCATTTTACAGAGTGCCTCGAGGGAGTGCATTTTGAGATTTAGACTTCTAGCACTGAGTAGCATTACCCTCAGTTTTTGCTTGCCTGTTCCTGTTACGGTGGTGAATTTATCATTTGAACCATGCCTAAAAAGGCACTATAGGGGTGGCAAGAGCCTTAGCCAGTATCCGGAATCCCAGGGGTGACAGGTGCAGGCCATCTCTGGCAAAGCATCATGGTCTGTCGACCATGTCATCCCAGGCAGACAGATACTGGATCCCCTTAGAATGACACCAGAAGCTTAGCCAATTGTTGAAGTCAATCATTTTGTCCTTGTACTGCGGTATCATTTTGGGTGATGGCAGGATGCTACTCAGGGCTAGGGTCATACCTACATGGGCTACAAGATCGGAGAGCTCTTCCATGTTTTTTTTATGTAGTCCAGGGAGGTACGTCTCAGGTCATTCACACCAATATGCACAATGATAGAGTCATACTTGTACTTGTTGTGGAGTGACCTGAGTGTGTGGGTTATGTGGTGGATCCTGGCACCTAACAGGCAGCTGACAGTAACCTTCTTCTTCTTTAGCCTGATGAGTGGGACATCAGTGTGCCTGACTATAGAGTCACCTAAGACTGATGTGTTGGGTACGCTGTTTTGCCTTATGGGCTGTGGTTGAGTGGCATACTGAGTCTGTGGGCTGTGTGTCATTTGTGTTGTGTTGGAGGAGGAAGTTGATTACATTTCTGCTTTGGAGGTCTCTGTTTCTTGAGCAAATTATTATTGAGAGCCTCCAGAAATGTTTTTGTGTTTCTATGTGTGGATTGTGGTGGTATAGGTTTAGTGGGACTATGTGATGAGTGTGGTGTGGTGTAAGTGTTTATCTTCTCCTCTTGACTGTCATGTTTAGTCTTGATTGGAGAGAGCTTTACCTCCAGTTTGGCTAGATAAGTGCATCTGTCACAGGTTGTAGTGTTGGGTGGGAGGAGGAGAAGAGGG
Organism: Protopterus annectens; assembly: GCF_019279795.1. Lineage (NCBI taxonomy): Eukaryota > Metazoa > Chordata > Ceratodontiformes > Protopteridae > Protopterus > Protopterus annectens. The sequence continues at coordinate 1,145,722,026 of NC_056729.1, read as the reverse complement.
TTGTCTGTGTACATGAGGCAATTGCTACATTGCCCCAAGATGCCAAGATTCATCAGATAGACATAAGAGAACACTGGCCCTTGGACATGCCTGAATAAAAAACTATTTTCCTCTAGACAAGTGAGGAAAGTTAGTACAAGAGCTGTTTTTCTCTAAGAAAGTGAGGAAAGTAAGTACAAAAACTGTTTTCCTCTGGATAATGAGGAAGGTTGAGTGCTGTAGTATTTTGTAGCTTATTTAGTGCTTACCACGTGTTCTGAACAAGTGCTGAGCACAAATAAGCAAATTCAAGTGCTAAAACTAAGAATCTGTATCTGAACTAGACTAGTTACAGGAAAGAAACAAGTGGAAATGCGAGCTTTTAAATCAGAAAGTTGAAAGAGATGGAAAAATTGCCCAAACGGCCAATAACTATAATCTCTGGGCCAGAAACCACTCCTTATGTGGTAGATAGGTTACCTAGTGCTTACTACTCCCACTGATAAGCTAGCAGACTTCCGTCCAACACAGAAAGGCTTGGAGGCCTCAGGAGCTTACAAACAGTCCTGGATACAGCAAATCTGTGTCTGGACTAGACTAGTTACAGGGAAGGGGGAAACAAGTGCAAATTCAGGTATCAGATCTTGGTGCATGGAACATTTCATATACTTAATCTCCTGTTTTACAACTCCACAATCCTTTGTCAGATGAGCCTTGATTATTTAATGCTTTCAGAGCTATAGTTGCTTTGCAGAACTGTACACATTTCGATTCATACCACCACATACTAAAGTAAATGCAACTAGTCCAGGGTTTTGACTTTTATTGACAGGTACTGATACTTTTATTGATATATATACCCTGTACATCACTATTACTCTGCTGATGTCTTGTTTATTCAGTACAAACCATAGACATTTTTTAAATAATGACAGGTGACATTCTTCTCCTTTCTATCTATTTGCCCTGAATAATACAAGCTAGGTTTGTACTCACCAGCCTCATGACACAGCCTTAGCAGCCTACTGGCATGGGTATCCATGTTTGCAACCCTCTCATCTGCAGCTGTACAGGAGATAGAGAAACATTTATGCATACCTATCCATCACATACACAGGCTGGACTTTGGAAAACACTTATTGATACTGATACTTACACACATCTGGGACATTCCTCACCCATGCATCTTGGACCCAGTGGTCCAAGAGCTCCCTCTTTCTATGTTTCAAGTCAGCAAAGTGGTGCCAGACCTGCTCACCAGTCCGAGGGTCCCAGGCCAGTGTGAGACAGTCCCAGGCCTCTGCTTTGTACTGGGAGCTCTGGTACTGTCCTGCAGCAGTCTCCCTTCATGGTCTTTTACTAGGAGTCCAACCATGACCCTGGACTCCTAAATGCCCCAGCGCTGCACCCGAAAGTGCACACCCTCACCAACTCCAGCCATAGTGCCTGCAGTGATGAGCTACAACTGGTTATGGGCTGTATTCCCACCTGTGAGGTTTAAATAGGGCTGATTTCCTACTCTTTGCTGTGATTGGATGGTTTTGAATATGCTGAGTTAAGCTAAGCTATTGGCAAACCCAATGATCTAAGTTAAGCATTGCTTAAAGGGGTAGATGCTAAGCACTGCTTACCAATGCACAAATCTGCTTAGCTACGCTAACTCTTGCTTAGCATTTATGTTTAAGCAATGCTTACACTGGCTAATCTGGGCTGAGCACAACTTAGCATTGTTCAGCTTTCATTTTATGGACTATCAAGATTGTGGGGTTCATTTCTTATTAATGACATGTTATGATATGCATGTTGACCTTCCATAACATCCCCTATGTGCTTTAATTACATTTCATTTTGTGTGACTATACTGTATGGGACACTTGTGTTTATATGGGGGTTTCACAACTTTATTAGACTGACACCTCACATTTCTTTCTCCCTTCTCTTTTTCTCCTTTTTCAGTTGTAAGAAATGCAGGCACTGCAATTTAAAAAGAAAAATCTGGTTAAAAGAGCATGACAAAATAAGAAACAGTGTTTTCCTTGTTCAGTTGTAAGAAGTGTAGGCACTGCAATGTAAAAAGAAAAAAAAGGAAGAAGAAAAATCTGGTTAAAAGAGCGCTACAAAAGAATAAATAATGTGCTTTTTTCTCATTCTTGCATAAGGGAATGACTGGGTTAAGGCCCTTGGCTTAATCTAGTAACAAGTTTTAAGAGAAAGCAATGAAAAAGAAGATTGAACATTATAAGACTTTTTTTCTAAATGTATGCTTTGCAGTTTTGTGTCTAGTTCTTATATCTCAGGGAGACAATCTGATAAAGAAAAATGCCTTGGAGAAATTGTTTACTGAAAGCATTCATATGTTTTTCCAGCTGAGAGAGCTATAAAGATAAGACAAAGACAGACAGCACTAAGTGGAAGCACAGGCTGTACCATGCATCTTGGCACAAATAATCTTTTTTTGGGTTATCTCAAGTGTGTTCATGTGTGTGGGGGGCTGTCAGTAAGGAACATCTATTCCTATTAGGAGGGTATAACTTCAATATTTTAAGATGTACATAGTTTTGTGTGTTATTATTGAGTTAATAGGTATTAGAGGGTATTGGGTATGTGTTTGTTTTTTATAAGATGTGACATAGGCTCAAGTGGAGATGACAAGAAACAAATATATAAAAGATTAATGTGCCAAACATTATATGCATGTAACACAAAACCTGGAACTAGACATTTAACAAAAAGCTGTTATACAGAAAAGATGGGAATAATAACTTTTTAAGAATACAATGCTCTCTGCAATGTCTCTAAATTTCAATGATCTCACAGATAAATACAAAAAAAGAAAGAGTAGAACTATATTAAAAATTGTGGAGGGCAAACAGCTATGCTACAGGAGACATACTTTGAAAAAAACTAAACATGTGAATTTGATAAATAAAAGTTTTCAGGATGTTTATTCAGTGGAATACCTGGGACAAAGGAAAAGAGGAGTACTTATATTAATTGCAAGATGAGCTCCAATAGTGATAGTAGAGGATAAAAAGATAATAATGGTAGATGTGTAGTACTAAGGGGCTACTGTCAAGGGAGGAGGATTACACTAGAATAAATTTATAGTCCAGATAAAACTGCTATAATGGAGCTTAAGAAGATTCTGGGAGAAATAATCAGCTTTTAGAAAGGAATATTACTTATAGGTAGGGAAAGGAATTTGATCAGCAACAACAAAGATGTGTCTGGGGGTCCCATAAGGGAAAATATAAAAAAGGATGGTAGATTTTTGAAGAAATTTAAAAATATATATTTAGCATGGAAGATGTGAAATCAGTTCTAGTTTGTGTTGTGTTGGAGGAGGAAGTTGATTGCATTTCTGCTTTGGAGGTCTCTGTTGCTTGAGTAAATTATTATTGAGAGCCTCCACAAATGTTTTTGTGTTTCTATGTGTGGATTTGGTGGTGTAGGTTTAGTGGGACTATGTGATGAGTGTGGTGTGGTGTAAGTGTTTATCTTCTCCTCTTGACTGTCATGTTTAGTCTTGATTGGAGAGAGCTTTACCTCCAGTTTGGCTAGATAAGTGCATCTCTCACAGGTTGTAGTGTTGGTTGGGAGGAGGAGGAAAGGGTTGTCTGTGTACATGAGGCAATTGCTACATTGCCCCAAGATGCCAAGATTCATCAGATAGACATAAGAGAACACTGGCCCTTAGACATGCCTGAATAAAAAAACTATTTTCCTCTAGACAAGTGAGGAAAGTGAGTACAAGAGCTGTTTTTCTCTAAGCAAGTGAGGAAAGTAAGTACAAAAACTGTCTTCCTCTGGATAATGAGGAAGGTTGAGTGCTGTAGTATTTTGTAGCTTATTTAGTGCTTACCACGTGTTCTGAACAAGTGCTGAGCACAAATAAGCAAATTCAAGTGCTAAAACTAAGAATCTGTATCTGAACTAGACTAGTTACAGGAAAGAAACAAGTGGAAATGCGAGCTTTTAAATCAGAAAGTTGAAAGAGATGGAAAAATTGCCCAAACGGCCAATAACTATAATCTCTGGGCCAGAAACCACTCCTTATGTGGTAGATAGGTTACCTAGTGCTTACCACTCCCACTGATAAGCTAGCAGACTTCCGTCCAACACAGAAAGGCCTGGAGGCCTCAGGAGCTTACAAACAGTCCTGGATACAGCAAATCTGTGTCCGGACTAGACTAGTTACAGGGAAGGGGGAAACAAGTGCAAATTCAGGTATCAGATCTTGGTGCATGGAACATTTCATATACTTAATCTCCTGTTTTACAACTCCAAAATCCTTTGTCAGATGAGCCTTGATTATTTAATGCTTTCAGAGCTATAGTTGCTTTGCAGAACTGTACACATTTCGATTCATACCACCACATACTAAAGTAAATGCAACTAGTCCAGGGTTTTGACTTTTATTGACAGGTACTGACACTTTTATTGATATATATACCCTGTATGTCACTATTACTCTGCTAATGTCTTGTTTATTCAGTACAAACCATAGACATTTTTTAAATAATGACAGGTGACATTCTACTCCTTTCTATCCATTTGCCCTAAATAATATAAGCTAGGTTTGTACTCACCAGCCTCACGACACAGCCTTAGCAGCCTACTGGCATGGGTATCCATGTTTGCAACCCTCTCATCTGCAGCTGTACAGGAGATAGAGAAACATTTATGCATACCTATCCATCACATACACAGGCTGGACTTTGGAAAACACTTATTGATACTGATACTTACACACATCTGGGACATTCCTCACCCATGCATCTTGGACCCAGTGGTCCAAGAGCTCCCTCTTGCTATGTTTCAAGTCAGCAAAGTGGTGCCAGACCTGCTCACCAGTCCGAGGGTCCCAGGCCAGTGTGAGACAGTCCCAGGCCTCTGCTTTGTACTGGGAGCTCTGGTAATGTCCTGCAGCAGTCTCCCTTCATGGTCTTTTACTAGGAGTCCAACCATGACCCTGGACTCCTAAATGCCCCAGCACTGCACCCGAAAGTGCACACCCTCACCAACTCCAGCCATAGTGCCTGCAGTGATGAGCTACAACTGGTTATGGGCTGTATTCCCACCTGTGAGGTTTAAATAGGGCTGATTTCCTACTCTTTGCTGTGATTGGATGGTTTTGAATATGCTAAGTTAAGCTAAGCTATGGGCAAACCCACTGATCTAAGTTAAGCATTGCTTAAAGGGGTAGATGCTAAGCACTGCTTACCAATGCACAAATCTGCTTAGCTACGCTAACTCTTGCTTGGCATTTACGTTTAAGCAATGCTTACACTGGCTAATCTGGGCTGAGCACAACTTAGCATTGTTCAGCTTTCATTTTATGGACTATCAAGATTGTGGGGTTCATTTCTTATTAATGACATGTTATGATATGCATGTTGACCTTCCATAACATCCCCTATGTGCTTTAATTACATTTCATTTTGTGTGACTATACTGTATGGGACACTTGTGTTTATATGGGGGTTTCACAACATTATTAGACTGACACCTTACATTTCTTTCTCCCTTCTCTTTTTCTCCTTTTTCAGTTGTAAGAAATGCAGGCACTGCAATTTAAAAAGAAAAATCTGGTTAAAAGAGCATGACAAAAGAAGAAACAGTGTTCTCCTTGTTCAGTTGTAAGAAGTGTAGGCACTGCAATGTAAAAAGAAAAAAAAGGAAGAAGAAAAATCTGGTTAAAAGAGCGCTACAAAAGAATAAATAATGTGCTTTTTTCTCATTATTGCATAAGGGAATGACTGGGTTAAGGCCCTTGGCTTAATCTAGTAACAAGTTTTAAGAGAAAGCAATGAAAAAGAATATTGAACATTATAAGACTTTTTTTCTAAATGTATGCTTGGCAGTTTTGTGTCTAGTTCTTATATCTCAGGGAGACAATCTGATAAAGAAAAATGCCTTGGAGAAAATGTTTACTGAAAGCATTCATATGTTTTCCCAGCTGAGAGAGCTATAAAGATAAGACAAAGACAGACAGCACTAAGTGGAAGCACAGGCTGTACCATGCATCTTGGCACAAATAATCTTTTTTTTGGGTTATCTCAAGTGTGTTCATGTGTGTGGGGGGCTGTCAGTAAGGAACATCTATTCCTATTAGGAGGGTATAACTTCAATATTTTAAGATGTACATAGTGTTGTGTGTTATTATTGAGTTAATAGGTATTAGAGGGTATTGGGTATGTGTTTGTTTTTTATAAGATGTGACATAGGCTCAAGTGGAGATGACAAGAAACAAATGTATAAAATATTAATGTGCCAAACATGATATGCATGTAACACAAAATCTGGAACTAGACATTTAACAAAAAGCTGTTATACAGAAAAGGTGGGAATAATAACTTTTTAAGAATACAATGCTCTCTGCAATGTCTCTAAATTTCAATGATCTCACAGATAAATACAAAAAAAAGAAAGAGTAGAACTATATTAAAAATTGTGGAGGGCAAACAGCTATGCTACAGGAGACATACTTGGAAAAAACTAAACATGTGAATTTGATAAATAAAAGTTTTCAGGATGTTTATTCAGTGGAATACCTGGGACAAAGGAAAAGAGGAGTACTTATATTAATTGCAAGATGAGCTCCAATAGTGATAGTAGAGGATAAATAGATAATAATGGTAGATGTTTAGTACTAAGGGGCTACTGTCAAGGCAGGAGGATTACACTAGAATGAATTTATAATCCAGATAAAACTGCTATAATGGAGCTTAAGAAGATTCTGGGAGAAATAATCAGATTTTAGAAAGGAATATTACTTATAGGTGGGGACAGGAATTTGATCGGCAACAACAAAGATGTGTCTGGGGGACCCATAAGGGAAAATATAAAAAAGAATGGTAGATTTTTGAAGAAATTTATAAAAAAATATTCAGCATGGAAGATGTGAAATCAGTTCTAGGAGTTCTGAGTGAATTTACATATTATTCCCCATGATACAAAAATCGGGCTAGCCTAAAACAGACTTTACATTTCACAGGAACATATGCATTTAATTGTAGGTCTTGCTATGCATCCAATAACTATTTCAGATCATGTGCCAATAATAATTGAAATAAAAACACAGGGTAATGAAATAACTATGAAACATTGGTAGTTTCCCACCTATCTGTTAAAAAGAGATGAATTTAAGGAATGGGTAGGGGAAATGATTCAGGACCTATTAGAAAACATAGAAATTTCTTCTTAAAATATAGCTAAGGAGAGGGATAACATTAAAGTGGAGTTTAAAATGGGGTGGAAATAAAAGAAAGGGAGATATGGTTAAGAAGTAAGGATTATTTAGAGGAACTTATGAATGTTAAAGTTTTTCAAAATAGGGGGAATCCCAAAGAACAAGAACAGGAGCAACTGTGGAATGCTAAACAGAAAATACAGGATCACCTCAGTAATATGCATGAGTTTAGAAAGATTGCTGTTAAGCTTTTTTTTTTTTGATAATAACTCCAGAGCACAAAAACGTTGAGCACAGTGACTCAGGCAACAGAAAGTAGAAAGGGCTGTCGCCAAGCATAGGGAGCCTATAAAAAGGAAGTTGACAAGAGATCCTGTAGAAGTATTAGAAATATTTCAGAAATTCTATGAAAGCCAGTATAAAGCATGGGAATATGGAAATCAAGAAAGGGTATAAATGGAAATGTTTATAGAAGAATCAAATATGCCAACATTGGAGGTAGATGAGGCTCATTTACTAACAGGTAGGAGGAGATGAGATAAAAATGGTGATGCATAAACAATCCACAGAAAAGTCTCCAGGAATAGATGGTATTTCTGTGGAAGTTTGGAAGCTAGGATGGAAAAAAATTATAATGATCTGGAAGGTTTTGTTTAACAGTATTTTAAGAGGAGAAGTACCAACATCCTGGAAGAAAGTGGTGGTAACTGTAATATCTAAAGAGGGTAAGGATCCATCAGATCCAGCTTCATACAGGCCCATGTTAATATAAAACCATGATTATAAAGTGTGTATGCCTATAATGGCTAAAAAATGGCAAAAGAGATGCCAAATTTGACAGAAATGGATCAGTGTGCTTTTATGGAGGGTAGGCAAACATTTGACAACATTAACAGAACACTGATGATCTAGACTGAAGTAGAATGTAAAAAAATACCACTGTTGTTGGAGGGTCTTGATGCAGAGGAAGCATTTGACAGAGTAAGTTGGGACTTTATGAGCAGGGCAATGGAAGCATTTGCATTCCCTGATAAAATTATAATGTTGTTTAGGAGGATATATGAGGGATTGGAGGTGAAAATTAAAGTGGGTGGGGTCCTCTCTGATAATTTCTGCTTGTGTTGAGGAACCAGGAAGGGGTGTCCTCTCTCCCCTTTATTATTTGCATTATATTTAGAACCATTGACAAAAACAAAATAAGGGACTCAACCCAGAAATTCAAGAATATAATTGGTATGGTAGCCAAGAAAAGCTGGCTGTATTTGCAGATGTTATTATTTTATACCTGACAAAACCAGAAAGGGACATTACAGTGTTGTGGAACATTTTGAGGCAGTTTCATCTCTTTTTGGGATACAAAATGAATGCAAAGGCAACAGCGGTAAATTATGTGCCCACACACAGATTGATTTAGCAGTATCCATATTTATGGGGACATGATAAAATGGAATATTTGGAGTATGGATTAAAAATTATTCCAGAGTGGAAGCTAAGGATATGTGGGAAGAGATTAAACAAAAGATAATACAAAAACTGAGAAAATGTAAGTATTGTTATATGGATATCGATAGTAACATACAAGCAGTTAAAATGTTTTTAGTCTCTTTAGTCTTATATACAGGTCAGGTATATTTTTATCAATCAGAGGAGAAGTTGTGAATAGCAATTAATAAAGAGCTGAAGGATTTTATCTGGGAGGGGAAGACACCAAAAGTCAAGTGGGTTAAGGCTCCTATATATAGCACAAGCAAAAAAACTATAATTCAAAGTAGAAAGGGATGTTGATGAAATGCGGGGAAGCTCAAGAAACAAGGAAAGACTGGGATTTTGGATGCAGACCTTTAAGGAGAATAACAATAATCATACAAAGTAGTACATTCATAAAGTACTAGAAAGTATTCTAAGAATTAAGCCAACGTGGGAATGAAGAAAGGAGATTCTGTCGATAGGAATGACTGCAATTAGTGATACAGACAATAGGCATGAGAGAACTTGAATTTATTGGAGAAAACTGGCAAAGGAACCAAGGTATTGGGAGCAAATAACTAGAGAGGGGAAATGTAATAGAATGGGAAGACACCAAGAATTTATTTGGACTGCAGGTTAGAGATTGCCTTCCCTATCAAAGATTGATATGAAAGTATAGGCAAAGAGAAAGAAACAGGGGGTCCTAAATAAGAGACCAGCACGGGTAGAGTTTTTGGTAGAATCTAGAACAGAAGCTGCCATTTAAAAAAACAATAACTAGTAGAGCATATAAAATATTGTTCTTTATTTGAAAATGTTTACATAGTTATTTTATGCCCCAGGTAGACTCCAAAGAATTTTTTTTCTCAGATAGACAGCTAATGTTGGAGGCGAGATGGGGAAGAAAGGGTTAACTGGCAACATATTTTCTGGGAGTGTAATTAGTTGGCAGCCTTTAAAGATTCCCTGAAGACTGCTTTGTCAGAGATACTGGGTGAACAAATTTGTGTACTAAGGAAATTATTTTTGTTGTACTATGATGCAGAATCTGAACTGCCTAGACATAGTAAGGCCTTGCTGAGTCTAATTATGGTGGCTAACAAAAAAAGCAAATACTAGAAAATGAAAAACAGAGTCTAAACCAACTTTACTAGAAATAGCAAATATAGTAACAGAAATAAAACAACTAGAATTGGGATCTTTAGAAAAGGGTAGGAGCAAATTACATAGGAAAAAAATGAAAACTGTTGGAAAAATACATGCAGAGGTGGAACAAGGTTTAAAATAAGGCAGGACTGGAATGAGCTATGTAATTTTTGACAATGATATTATAAGTTATGTATAATATTTGCAGCTGCAGTTATGTCACTGTGGTTTGTAATGTATAATGTTTGCAGTTGTTTTGTTTTCATTTATATAAATGAAAGATTGCCTATGTCGTACATGAGAATTTAATGAAGATGTTTCTTGTTTAAAATAAAAAAAAATGTTCTAAAAGACTGAAATGTCCTTTTCTGGTTTTATCAGGTACAAAATAATATCATCTGCAAAGAAGGCCAACTCTTCTTGATTGCCATACCAAATATATCCTTGAATTTCTGAGTCCCTTATTTTCTGTACCAGTCATTCTAAATATGATGCATATAAAAAAGACACCCCTGCCTTGTCCTTCTGTTCAAACAGGACTTATCAGAGAGGAACCTCCACTTTAATTTTTACCTCTGATCCCTCATGTCTTCCTAATTAACCTAATTATTGTGTCAGAGAATGCAAATGCTTCCATTGCCCTACTCATAAAATCCTAGCTTACTCTGTAAAATGCTTTCTCTGCATCAAGACCCACTAACAGCAGTGATATTTTCTAATATTCTGCTTCACTCTGGCATATTGTTGTATTAATGTTGCAAAATGCCTGGCTGACCAACACAAAACCACACTGATCCATATCTATTAATTTTGGCATCACTATTTCTATTCCTTTAGATATTATAGGTTCATAGGAGGTTACTAGGCTAGCAGCCCTATACTCCTTACAATCCTAGCCATGTTAATCCAAAGTATCCCCATTTGTTCTTTTTGGTTAGTTCGCAGAACAAATTTATGAACAGAGTGGGTCTGTGATCAACACCAGCTACCCCTGTCCATGAGGGACATGGGTGCCACCCCAGAGGTGAATTTGCAGTCTCCCATCTAATTATCTAGGTTCTGCTTGAATAGAGTTAGTGAGAAGCTCTGTTTTATGTGAACTGGAAATCTTTTCCAGAGAAGTGGCAGTCTCAGGGAGACATATCCGTCTCTCCAGCATGTTCTGTTAATGTCACAAGCTAGATTGAGATCCATAGAGTGAGTGACTTTTGTGCCCTTCGACTTGTGGATGTGCAGCATTTCCATTAGGACAAGGTTGGAAATTGCCCTATAGGCCAGGCACAAGTCACCATCTCAGCAGCCTGTAAGATACAGAGTAAAGTGACAGGGCTTTCAGCCTGTCCATGTATAGTATGTCTTGGTTTGGAGTCCCTGTATTTTCTTAGTGAGAAGCCTCTAACGTCTCTCCAACTGCTGCAGGTGTCTGGTGAGGTACATGTAAAAGGGTGCATTATACTCTATTAGTAGTCTGATGAGGGTTGAGAACAGTGGAGTTATAACCTTTCTTGACCTGGATGTTATGCCCTTGCTTATGAGGTATATTACGTAGAAGGCTTTCATTACCATTGTGGAAACTCGGTCATCAAAGTCAGATTGCTGTCAACCTGTGTTCCCAAATCTCACACCACTGGATTGGAACTCAGGGGGGTGCTGTCGATATTGTAATTTGTAGTCAAAGTAAACTTTATTGTCATTTAGAACTACACACGTGTAGCCTAAATGAAATTTTGTGCATCAGCTAAATTCTTGAGATTACAAAGGAAAGTGAAACAACACATACAAGTAGAGGAATAAATATAACTAACAAATACAGTATTAACCCAATACATGCAAGAAAGAGCAGAGACATTTACCAGCACTCGTATACAAAAAGAACACCCGACCCTGAGTTAAATGAACTGCCCTATTTAAAGTAATACAAAACACACTACAGATTAAAATGCATAAGTTATCTGTCTAATGTTGCACTTGAGTGAGTTAAATAATACTGACTATGGATATAATAAATAAATATTGCACAAATAAATAAAAATTGATTTATTATGTGTCCGGACCCCTGGGACTAGTGCCCAAGTTCAGAAGTCTAATCACTGTAGGGTAGAAACTGTTACTGAATTTTGTAGTTCTGCAATGGATGCTGAGATATCTCCTGCCCGATGCCAGATGGTTAAGCAGTCCATGCACAGGATGCGCATTGTCTTGTATTATTTTGGTGGCCTTTCAGATGCTTCTTGCAAAATAAAGATGTTTCTATGGAAGACTGGAACCTGTTACCTTCTCTGCAACCCTCACCACTCTTTAGGGAATTCTGTTTTGTCAAAGGGAATAATAATGCATTTTTTTGCATTTAGTTTTAGACCATGGCTTTGGCATCAATCATTCATTTGTGTTAGCCCTTCTTGTAATATGATGACATTGTTGGGGGACTCAATGATAATTGCTCCCAGTTTGCAATCATCAGCGAACTTGGTGAGCCAAAGGCCATCTACTTTGGCCTGGATTTCTGAGAAATAGATGCTAATCAGTAAGGGGCCCAGCACAGACCCCTGTGGTACTCCACTGGTGACGGGTCTACTGGTGGAGGTGTAGTCACCAATTTTGGCGGAGTGTGTTCTGTTGGTGATCCAATTGACTACCCACCTAGTAACGTAAGGGTTAATCCCTATCTGAGAGAGTTTCTCAATGATGACAGAGTGAAGAATTGTGTCAAAAGCCTTGGCAAGGTCTAGATAGACTGTGTGCACTGTCTTACCTTCATCTATGGCTTTGGTGACATTCTCAAAGAAGTCTACTAGGCTTAATAAGCATGATCTACCTTTAAGAAAGTCAAACTGGGTTGGGCCAGCATTTGGAGGTCACCTATGTCCTTGTTGATAAGGTCCATGATAATTCTTTCCATGGCCTTGCAGATGAAACTGGTTAGACTTATGAGTCTGTGGTTCCCAATGTCAGTTGATGGCCCCCTTTTGTGCAGGGGGATTACAGTTGCTGTTCTACATTCTGTAGGAACATTGCCACTTCTCAATTTATGATTAAAGAGAATGCCAAGTGGAGCTACTAGGTCTTGTTTTAGATTGTCTAATAAACCACCTGGGATATTATCTGGTCCCATTGAGGCCATGTTTTTGGCCTTGGTGAGTACAGAGATTAGCTGTTCTCTAGCGATACTAGGCATTGGACTGTTGTCAGGTATGCTTTGGGATATGGTATGTGGGATTAGGGAAGGTGAAGTTTGAGCTGAATCTGTCAGCTAGCAGATTGGCAATATCTTCTGGTGTAGTATGAGAATCCCTTCTACAACCAGTTCGGCACATAGCTGGGCATTTCCTTTTAGACTTTGGATGTAGTTAAAGAATGCCTAATGATTATCCTTGGCTAGGGTTGTGATTTTAGTTTTGTAATTTGCTTTAGAAGACTTTACACAATTTCTGATTTTATTGTTTAGGCTTAGGAGGGATCTTTTCCACTGCAGAGTGATATCCCTCTTCCTTTTGGGCAGCAGTTTCATTCTCTTGTTATATAATCTGTTTATACTTGAAGTCTACCACAGTGGCTTGTTTTTATGGGAAGACCTGGTTTTGATCCGGTCAGGTGCAGCAGAGTTTATGCAGTCGCTTAAGTGTTTGTACCGGACATTTAATTTCACGTCTGCATAGTGATCATTGATGTCTGCAATTGCAGGTAGTATGAAGCTTTTTATACCATCTCTTAGTATGCTGTAGTTAGCTTTGATAAAGCTTTTTATAATTTTTGTTCCTGCAAGGGTGTCAGTTGCAGTAGTTACTTCAAATGAGAGTGATTTGTGGTCTGACCAAACCAGGAAATAAATCACATATGGGGAAGTACAGTGACCCTCTATGTTGAGGAGTACTATGTCCAGCACATTACAGTCCTTAGTGGGGGGTGCAGACTATCTGTTCCAGAGCATTTGTAATAACAAAGTCCAAGAATCTTTGGGCAAGCGTGTTTTTGCTTGTATATGTCCCCCAGTCTATGGAAGTATAGTTGAAATCTCCCATGACTGTGGTGTTGGGCTGTATGGTGAGGGATTAAAGTTAACCAAGGTAGGCAGTGTGATTATCCTGGTTCATGGTGGGGGATCTATAGCTAGCAATGATGTGGTGTAGTACTTTCCCAATAGTTAATTGAACATGGAGTAGTTCAAGATAGTCATGCTGTCTGACCAGTCTTGAAGTGTATTTGGTTGTAATGAAGATGGATACACCTCCATCTTTGGTACTTTCACACTCATTTTGAGGTCTGAACGTGTGGAGGGCATTGTAGCCTTGCACAGCAGGGGTGCTCTCAGCGGCCTTGAACCATGTCTCGGTAACTGCACAGATGTCAGCATCTCCCAAGGTGAGGAGTAATTCCAGGGAGTGCAGTTTTGCATTTAAACTCTTAAAATTAAGCAGCATGACCCTGAGTTTGTCTTGATAAGATTTTGTTATATTGGAAAAATGTATTATTTTGACATTGCCTAAAAAAGGCACTATGGGGGAGGCAAGGGCCTTTGCCAGTATATGAAAGCCTAGGGGGGACAGGTATAGACCATCTCTAGCAAAGCAGCAAGGTCTGTTTACCATATCCTCCCAGACTGACAGATACTGGATCCCCCTGGACTGAAATCAGAAGCTGAGTTAATTGTTGAAGTCAATGTTTTTGTTTATATTGTGTCATCATCCTGGGTAAGGGTAAGATACCATTTAGGGCTAGGAACATACCTGTCTGAGATATACAATCAGAGAATTCCATCATGTCTCTCTTCATATAGTTCAGAGAGGTATGTCTCAAGTCACTCACTCTAACATGGACTATGAGAGTCATAATGGTACTTCTTGTTGAGTGACTTGAGTGCATGCTTGATTTGTCGGATCCTGGCACCTGGTAGGCAGCTGACCATTACCTTCTCCTAATCCAATTTGGTGAAGGGGACATCCATGTGGCTCACTATGGAGTCACCTATGACCAGACATTTGACGTGTTTTGCCTTAGGGGATTATTTGTTGAGACATGGGTGTGTGTTTGTGTTGATATGTGTAGTGGTTTCTTTTTGCTTAGTGGTGAGTATGGGTGGTGTGCATTTGGTAGGTCTCTATTCTTTTGGTAGGCTTTTACTGAGTACCACTGCATATGTGAGTTTGTGTGTCATGACCTTATTTTGTGTGAGAGGTGAGGTTTGCATGACAGGTGAAGCATATGTGCTGACAACCTGTTTCATATCTAGTTTGCTTTTACGTGAGATAATTGACTCCAATTCCACAATGCATTTGCATATCTCACATAGTGTGTTAGTTTGCTTTAGGAGTAAATGGTTGTCAGTATACATGAATCAATTGCTACTTTGTCTCAAGATGCCCATATTAGTCAAGCTGCCAGGAGAAATTATGGGTAAACTGCCCATCCATTGTGGCAAGATATTTCTGAATGTGGTATATAGGAATGAAGTGGGATAGTTGAACTTAGTCACAAACAGCAAAAATGAAATATAGTTAAAGTGCAGTGCTGGTTTAAACTAATCTTATTTTTCAGTTTTTTGGTGGCTGTCTTAGATTTCAGTGCAGATGCACTCTAGACCTCTACCTAAAGTTGCTAAATGTTGAGCAACTCCAGTAAACTGAGCACTAACCCACACAAATGCAAGGCTTATATATAGGCAAATTTAACCAGTTTTAACACAACTACCAATGGGAAAGCACCAAACTGAGCCTTTCTCCAGCAATAGCCAACTCAGATGGGTCTTGAGCTACACACTTTTGCCACAAGGGTGCAGGGAGGCCCTCTTAATGTGGTTCAAGAGCACATTGATACCAAACAGTCTAGATTTGATTTCCAAGATGGCTGTAGATTGAGTAACAGCTTAATTTAGCCCTCCCAGTGTGAAAACAAAAACTCAGCACAGAAGGCCAGTAGACTTAGTGTTTATGGGTAAATTTCAGTAACTGGCTATTAAGTGTACTGCCTGGATGCCACGGAAAAAGAAATACAGAGGACCTGGAAAAAATCAGTTACAAAAAGTGAGGAAGAAACACTGACTGGGGAAAGTTCTGCAGCTGTTCAGCAAAAAGCAATGCAATCGCCAGACATGAATTCCAGCAATCTACAGGAAGATATAAGACAACTGCACACAGACCTGGTTAAACTAAATGAAACACTGATGGAGTATATCAACACAAACAACAAAAGTTTGGAAACAATGAAAGAAGCTTTAAACAGATATACAGATGAGGTGATAACTGTGCAAAACTCACAGATCAAAATGAAGAAAAGGCTGTCTGAATATGAGCCTGCTCAGGAAGAGATGTTTCAAAAAAATAATAGAATTAGAGGACAGAGCACAGAGGGAAAACTTGAGATTTTTAGCTATATCAGAGAAGCTGGAAGGAACAGACTGCATTAATTTTATGAAAGCACAAGTAAGCACCTGGGCAGGTATTCCACAGTAGGAGCTGTTTGCTGAAAGTGCACACCATGTGTATGCTCCAAACCTGGCTATGAGAAAGCAACCTAGACCATTAATAGTAAAGATGCAATCCTACCAGCTGAAGGAGTTGATTCTAACAAAACTATGGCAGAAGGATAAAGTACTAAAAGTGGGAGACAGCAGAGTGTTTGTGGAGAATGATTACTCATTACACACTGGGCAGAAAAGGAGCAAATTTATTCCACTGTTCAGGAAATGTCGAGATGTAGACATGAGATTCAAACTGCTATACCCAGCTGTCTTCAAAATATTCTTCCGTGGAGGGACAGAATCATTTTTGATGAAGTATATGATAAGGAGGAAATACAAAAGTTTATCCAACAAAAAGTAAGCTGTGAAACAGAAGGAGATTCTGCTTTGTGTTCTCCTGGTAGTAACGACCATGGAGAGACTGTACCTGTGAAACCATATCCAATGTTTCAACAGAAAATGTTGGAGAGAAAGAACGGAGCACAAGAGTTGACAAAATAATCCAGAGTACTTTGGAAATGAAGCAGAGACAGGATTTGGGAGATGGAGATGAACAGGAATAACACTAGTAACTTAATGTAGGTTTACAATGTAATAATTATATTTGTGAAATATGACAGAAAAAATCTGGAAATACTGGACTTTTTCAGAATTTGTGGACTTATTGGGACTATAAAGCATATGCCCAACTTCATGTCATTAATCTTTGGGATAGTGCTTTGGGGATGGGGAAGAGGAGAGAGAAAGTTAACTGTAAGTAAATATTTTTTAAACAGTACTACTTTTGTGGTATGTGTTTTTTCTTTACATGCTATAAAGTAAATTTTTCTCAGTTATTTTTAAGAGTAATAGGAATTGTAAACAGGTGCTGCTGTTCTTTATTTTCTTTCTCCCTCCTTCCCTCTTTCTTCTTGTTCAGAAATGTAGGCATTGCAATGTAAAATAAAAAGCCTGGTTAAAAACATGATAAGAGAAAAAAATAATGTTCTTTTTCTCATTCTTGCATAAGAGAATGACTGGATTAAGGGCCTTAGAGTGAAATGATGACAAGTTTTAAGAGATAGCAAGTAAATGAAAAAGAATATTGAATATTATGAAGCTTTTTTTAGCAAATACATGTTTGCTTAGTAGCAATTCTGCAGCTGGTCTTCATGTTTCCATGGAAACGATCTGATAAAGAGAAGCGGGTTACAATCTGGTGAAGAGAAATTGACTAGGACATAATATTCTCTGAAACCATTCAGAGGTTTTTTCAGCTGGGAGAGCTATAAAGCTAAGACAAAACCAATTAGCAGTTAGTAGAAGCACAGGCTGCACCATGAGTTCTAGTATGCATAACCTTTCCATTAGATTAACTCAAGTCTATGAGTGTGGCTGTCATTTTGAGACTATTGTTCTGTTAGGAGGGTACAACTTCAATATTTAAAGATATACATAGTTTTGTCTGTTAGTTAATAGGTTTTAGGGGGGTTCTGGGGGGTATTTTTTTGAGGGCTTTCAATAAAACAAAAAAGTTTTGTAAGATGTGACATAGGATAAAATGGATATAACAAGAAATAGTTGTATAAAAGTTTAACCTGCCAAACAGTGTATGCATGTAACACAAATGCTGGAACTAGACATTTAACCAAAAAAAGGTGTTATACATAAAAGGTGGGAATAATAAGTTTTTAATGCAATGATGCTTTCTGTAGAGGAGCTCCAATAGTGACAGAGGAGGATAAAAAATATAATAATGGCAGATTTGTAGTGCTAAGAGGCTACTGGCAAGAGAGGAGAATTACACTGGCATGCATTTATATTCCACCTAAAACTGTTATAATGGAGCTTAAGAACATTCTGGTAGAAATAATAATTTTTCAGCAAGGAATATTACTTATAGGTGTGGAATGGAATGTGATTTGCAGTAGTAAAGATGTGTCTTGGGGCCCAGATGGGAAAGTATAACAAAGGAGGGCAGATTTTTGAAGACATTTATGAAAATATTTGGCATGGAAGACGTGAATTCATAAATAGGAGTTCAGAATGAATTTACATATTATTCCCCAAGATATAAAAACTGGGCTGGACTAGAAAGAATTTACATTTTACAAGAACATGTGCATTTAATTGAAGGTCTTGATATGCACCCAATAACTATTTCAGATCATGCGCCAATAATAACTAAAATAAAAACACAGGGTCATGAAATAAAAATGAGACAATGGTGCTTCCTCACCTATCTGTTGAAAAGAGAGGAATTTAAGGAATGGGTAGTAGAGGTTATTCAGGAGCTATTAGAGAGGATAAAAATTCCTTCTGAAAATATAGCTAGGTAGTAGGATACAATTAAGGTGGAGTTTAAAAATAGTGTAGAAAGAAAGGGAGCTATGGTTAAGAAGTAACAAGAATTATTTAGAGGGACTGACAAAGGTTAAGGGTAATCTCACAGAACAAGAAGAGAACTAACAGCAGAATGCTAAACACAAAATAAGGAATTACCTCAATAATATGCATGAGTTTAGAAAGATTGCTGTTAAGCAACTGTTTTTTTTTTTTTTTTGATAATAACACTAGACCACAAAAACTTTTATCGCAGTGACTCAGGCAACAGAAAGTAGAAAGGGCTGTCACCAAGCTTAGGGAGCCTATAACAAGGAAGGTAATGAGATCTTGTAGCGGTATTAGAAGTATTTTGGAAATTCTATGAAAGTCTGAATAAAGCAGAGAAATATGGAAATCAAGAAAAGACACAAATGTGAATGTTTATGGAATAATTAAATATGCCAAGGTTATAGGTAGATGAGGCTCAATTACTAATGGTTAGGATAGGAGGAGATGAGATAAAAATTATGATGTATAACCAATCTACAGGAAAGTCCCCAGGAATAGATGGTATTCCTGTGGAAGTTTGGAAGCTAGGAGGGAAAAAATTGATAAAGATCTGGAAGGTTTTGTTTAACAGTATTTTAAGAGAAGAAGTACCAACATCCTGAAATAAAGCAGTGGTAGTTATAATACCTAAAGAGGGTAAAGATCCATTGGACCCAGCTTCCTACAGGGCCATTTCAATACTAAACTAGGCTGGATAAGGAAAACGTCATGGTCAGTTGTTTGTCAGGTGCTAGGATCCACCATATCACACATGCACTCAAGTCTCTCAACAACAGGTACTTTTATGACTCCATCATAGTCCATGTAGGTGTGAATGACTTGAGACATAACTCTGCGCTGCATGGTCCAGACTTATGGACTATATGGTCTGGACTTGTATGGTGCCCCCATTTTTGCTAACCTGTACTCATCCTTACAAAATAAGCTCCAGTCCTGCTATCATAAAATCGCCAAATTTGCCACAAACAGCTCATACCTTTCTCATCACTGCCAAGCCTTAAGTGAATTAAACTGGCTGGAATTTCCACATCACCTTAACCTCATTCATCTGTCCATAGCACATAAAATTATCTACAATCCAAACAACTGCCCTGCCCTTAAGAACATTTTAATACCCTATAGTCCCACCAGAACCCTTTGCTCTAAAAATAAACAACTCATATCTGTTCATGTACCAAACAAAAGAGCTGGACACTGCCTTTACTCATACATTGTCACTAAACAATGGAACAAACTTTTAACCAGCATAAATACCATAAGCTGCTTCAAACAATTTTAATTCACCCTAAAGAACTACCTGCTCAACACTAAAACCTGCCCCTGCATCTATCCAAATAAGTCATCCTACTTTCCTGGAGCTTTCCTCTAGCTTACCCCAATTTTACCCTGAAAATCCAGTAGGAAACGTTTTTTAAGTTATAAGTCTTTTAAACAACTCTGTTCTTACTACTAATCTCACTAACATATATTTTTCTAATTTCCCTCACCCCTTTAAAACTACCTCACTAGTGACTATACTTTCCCTCTAATAACTATCAACCTAATACTACTCCTCTAATGATCTTTTCTCTTTCTTAAATTTCAACCTATTGCGATATTATATATATATATATATATATATATATATATATATATATATATAGTTTCTTGTAAATTACATTGCTAGTGTAATTTCTCACAATTTATTTAACTGTTTTTAGTATGTTATATTGTACTGTGTTGTACAATAATTTCTGTAAATTCTTGTAAAATATTGTGTAATTTCTTATGTGCTTTCTTGTAAAATATTGTGATGTAATCATAATCTGTTTGTGGAGCTTTTCTCCCGGGGCCTCCACTAAAAATGGGCTCCTAACCCAGTCGGACTTTCCAAGTCAACAAATGTCAATAAATAAATAAATAAATGAAGAGAGACATGACTGAGCTCTCGGATTATGCGTCTCAGGCAGGTATGTCCCTAGCCTTAAATAGCATTTTACCTTCACCTAGGACGATGCCTCACTACAAACAGAAAATGACTGACTTCAATAATTGGTTTAGTTTCTGGTGTCATTCTAAGGGGATCCAGTATCTGTCAGCTTGGGATGACATGATCAAAAGACCTCAATGCTTTGCCAGAGATGGTCTTCATCTGTCACCCCTGTGATTTTGGATACTGGCTAAGGCTCCTGCCACCCCCATAGTGCCTTTTTTTAGGCAGTGTCTCAAGGACAAAATTCCTGACATAAAAACTCCATCTAAAAACAACCTCAAGGTTATGCTGTTAAATGCTAGGAGACTTAACATGACACTGCACTCACTTGAAGCAGTCCTCACCTTGGAAGACGCAGACACTTGCACAGTCACAGAGACCTGGTTCAAGGCTGTGGAGAGCACCCCAACCATACCAGGTTACACCTCCTCCCACACGTTCAGACCACAAACTGAAGGTGTGAAAACTAAAGGAGGTGGTATATCAATATTTATTAAAAATAAATACACATCCAGATTGGTTAAGGTGGTGTATCAATATTCATTAAAAATAAATAGACATTCAGATTGGTTAAACAGTATGATTCCCTGAAGATACTTCAGGTACAATTAACTGTTGGTAGGACACCTATTCAAGTAATTGCCAGCTACAGGACGCCCCATGAATCAGGGCACCCACTCTGCCTATTTGGATCTTCTTGGGTCTATCAAGATACATCTGAATGCCATGGTTTTGGACAACTTTAACTACTCATCAGTTGACTGGGTAAATTACTCATGTTCAAACTCACTTGCCCAAAGGTTTCTTGACTTTGCTAACTCCAATGCCCTGGACCAGCTAGTTGACATTCCCATAAGGGGTGCCAACATCCTAGATCTGTTGCTTACCAATATGGGGGCCCACTGTAGCACCCCCATTGTGAGGTCTTCCCTGGTGAAATCTGACTACAAATCAGTCTCATTCAGGCTTTACAATAAGAGGAAGAAATTGCTGTCTAAGAGTAAGAGGGAGCAAGCCCTAAACTGGAAACACTCCCTCCTCAACTTAAACAAGCAAATAACACTTTTTGTGAAGTCCTGCAAAGCAAACTATGAATCCAAATTAGCTTCTTCAGCTAAGGACAACTATATTGTTTAGTTACATCCATAACCTAAAAGGAAAGGCACAGATTTGTGCTGAACTACTAGTTAATGATACCACATATGCTGAGACTGTGGACATAGCTAACCTGTTGCCTGACAGGTTCTGTGAAAACTACATACCCCTGTCCCAGCCACACATACACCATGACATCCCTACCACCTGTCCCCTACCTTGTATCTCTAATGAGCAGGTTGTAAACACCCTCTCTAAGGCCAAAACACAGCATCTATGGGACCTAATAACATCCCAGGCTGCATCCTACATAGGCTCTAACAAGAATTAACAACATCTTTGGATACTCTTTTCAGTCATAGTCTAAGCACCAGCTTCATCCCAGCTGAATGGAAAATGGCCACCATTATTCCCTTGCACAAAGGTGTTTTTTCCACTGACTCTGGGAACTATAGACCTATTAGCCTAACTAGCCTTATCTGCAAGACCAAGGAGTGAATTAATCATCATGGACCTTATAAACAAAGAAATAGATAATCTCCCAACACTTCTCCCTACTTAGTTTGGATTTGTCAAAGAGAGACCATGCCTGTTAAACCTGGCGGACTTCTTTGAGACCGTCACTAAGGCCCAGGATGAGGAGAAATCTGTCCATACAGCCTACCTGGACTTATCCAAGGCTTTTGCACTATCCCCAACTCAGGCATCATTGACAAACTCACCCAGCTAAATATCAACCCTTATATTGTTAGATGGGTCACTAAATGGCTCACTGATATAACACATATACTCAAAATAGGGGAATCCACCTTCAGCAGCAGACCTGTAACCAGTGGTGTTCTACAGGGATCAGTCCTGGGACCTCTACTGTTTGGAATCTATTTCTCTGAAATACAAGCAAAAGCTAAAGGTATGGGGCTAACAAAGTTTGATGATGACTGCAAACTGGTAGCAGTCATAGAATCTCCAAATTATGTCAACATCCTCCAAGAGGGTCTCACAAAAACAAAATGATTGGTGCCAAAGTCATGGCCTTAAACTCAATGCAAAAAATGTATTATTATCAATTTTATTAAGACTGATGTTCCTGCTAACTACCACATCAATAGCAACACAGTAAGTATGCACTCATGATAGCAATCTTATATTTTATCACAATGTCTCCACAGTGGTAAGAAGGCTATTCTATATTGCTCATGTCATAAATAAGGGCATTGCCTCCAGAAAAAAAGAAGTTATAACCTCCCTGTACTCTTCCCTTATCAGATCAATAATTGAGTGCAATGCCCCTTTTGGTATGTACCTTTCCAAGCACCTGCAGCAATTAGAGAAACCACAAAGGTTCCTCACAATTCAAGGTCTCCTGCATCTTTCCTATGTGGATCATCTGAAATCACTGTCACTTTATTCTCTTTCATACAGACTATTCAGAGGAGGTCTCTGCCTTGGATATAAAGGAATCCCTGACCCTGCTTTATTGGAAATGGTGCTTATCTGCATCTGGAAGTCAAATGGTACACGGGTTACTTGCTCTAAAGATCTTAACCTGGTATGTGACATTAACAGAACCTGCTGGAGGGACAGATATGTCTCCTAGAGGTTACCACACCTTTGGAACAGACTCCCACTTCATGTCAAACAGAGCACCTCATTGGCCCTCTTCAAACACAATATGGACGAGTGGATGGGTAACCATAAATTCACCCCGGGGGGTTCTATCTGTGTCCCTCTTGGACACAGGCATTAGGTGCTTATCATGGAAATAAGGGTAGAACTTGGCTAGGCTTGTAAGGGCCCTAGGGCCATTAGCCTAGTAATTTCCCATGATCATAAAGTGTTCAGGTCTATAATGGTTTAAAGAATGGCAAAAGCAATGTCAAAATTGATAGATATAGATCAATGTGGTTTTGTGGAGAGGAAGCAAACTTTTCACAACATTAACAGAACACTGATGATTCAGAGGTAAGCAGAATGTAAGAAAATACCATTGTTGTTGGTGGGTCTTGATGCAGAAAACGTATTTGACAGAGTAAGCTGGAACTTTATGAGCAGGGCAATGGAAGCATTTGCATTTCCTGAAAAATTTATAAGCTTGATTAGGAGGATATATGAGGGATCGGAGGTGAAAATTAAAGTTGGTGGGGTCATTTTTGATCATGTCTGCTTGAGCAGAGGAACCAGGCAGGGGTACCATCTTTCCCCTTTGTTATTTGCATTATATTTAGAACCATTGGCAAAGAAAATAAGGGACTTATAAATTCAAGGATATAACTGGTATGGTAGTCAAGAAAAGCTGTCTCTATTTGCAGATGATATTATTTTATACCTGACAAAACCAGAAAGAGACATTACAGTGTTGTGGAACATTTTGAGATTGTTTTAAATCTTTTCAGGATACAAAATTAATGAAGCTAAAACAAATGTAATAGCAGTAAATGATGTACCCACACACAAATTGATTCAGCAGTATCCTTATGTATGGGGAAATGATAAAATGAAGTATTTAGGAGTATGGCAGCTAGGGATATGTGGGAAGAGACTAAAAAAAAAAAGATAATACAAAAACTGAGAAAATGGAAGCTTAGTTATATGGATATGGATAGTAAGATACAAGCAGTCAACATATTTTTCGTCCCTTTAGTCTTATACACAAGTCAGGCATATTTTTATCAACCAGAGGAGAAGCCATGGATAGCAATTTATAAAGAGCTGAAGGACTTTATCTGAGAGGGGAAGATAGCAAGAGTCAAGTGGGATAAGCTGATTCTTCCAGTAGAACTGAGAGGATTGGGATTACCCAATTTGAAGGGGTATTTCAGAGCTACACAGTTAAAGCTCCTATACATAGCACAAGCAGAAAACTCTAATTCAAAGTAGAAAAGGATGATGTTGAAACAGGAGGGAAGCTCAAGAAACAAGGAGAAACTAGGATTTTGGATGCAGGCCTTTAAGGAGAATGACAGTCGTACAGAATATTATATCCATAAGGTACCAGAAAATATTCCAATAACTAAGCCAACACAGGAATGGAGAAAGGAGATTCTGCCGATAGGGATGACTGCAATTAGGGATATAGACAATAGGCATGAGGGGGCTGGAATTTCTTTGGAGAAAACTGGCAAAGGAACCAAGATATTGGGAGCAAATAACTAAAGAGGAAAAGATGATGGAATGGGAAGATGCCTAGAATTTATTTGGACTGCAGGTTAGAGATTGCTTTTCTTATCAAGGATTGATATCAGAGTATGAGCAAAGAGAAAGAAATAGGGGGTCCTAAATGAAAGACAAGCACTGATAGAGTTTGTAGTAGAGTCTAGAACAGAAGCTACCATTAAAAGAAGGAATAATTTGTAGAGCATATAAAATATTGCATGATAACTATATGAATTAATCAAAGGATGTTAAAAAGTATTGGGAAGAGAAATTGGAATAAACAATTCACTAAGAAACAATGGGAGGATATATGTATGTCTCCCAAATATGCAACAAAATGTAGAAGATTCGGGGTTTTTGCTTGGAAGTGTTTACATAGATATTTTTATACCCCAAGTAGACTCCTGAGAATTTTTCCTCTGGTAGATACCAACTGTTGGAGATGTGACAGGAAAAAAAGAGGTAGTTGGGAACATATTTTCTGGGACTGTAGTGAGTTGGTGGACTTTAAGGATTCCCTGTGGGATGCACTGTCTGAGATGCTGGGTGGGCAAATTGGTGTGACAAGGGAGATGATTTTTCTGAGCTATGATAAAGAATCGGAATTGCCTAGGCATGGTAAGGTCTTGCTGTCTCTAATTATGGTTGCTGCCAAAAAAGCAAATACTAGAAAGTGAATCAAAATCTAAACCAACTATATTAGAAGTAGTGAATATAGTAACAGAGGCAAAACAACTGGAAATGAAATCTTTAGGTAAAGGTAGGAGCAAAATACACAGGAAAAATTGGGAATTACAGGAACAATAAATATAGGTGAAAATGAGGTTTAAAAGAAGGTAGGGCTTAAATGAGCTATGTAATGTTTGACTGAAAATGACTGGGTAGACTATACATTATGTATAATGTTTGCAACTGGGAGTGTGTCAGTATGGTTTGCGCTGTAAAATGCTTGCAACTAGGATTGTGTTGGTGTGGTTTGTTTTCATTTATATAAATGTATGATTGCTTATGTTATAAGTTA
This sequence comes from Protopterus annectens, assembly GCF_019279795.1. NCBI lineage: Eukaryota > Metazoa > Chordata > Ceratodontiformes > Protopteridae > Protopterus > Protopterus annectens. The sequence continues at coordinate 1,145,696,174 of NC_056729.1, read as the reverse complement.
TAAGTTTAAAAAAGAGGAAGGAATTGAATAATTTATGTAATCTTGCTTAGGTTATATAATATATAACAATATATGTGAAGCATAATGTTAATTTGAATTTGTTAATACAATTTGATTACATTTAGATAAATGTAAATGTGCCTATGTCACAAGTGAATTCAATAAAGGTGTTTAAAAACAATCTAGATTCATCAGGTTTGAATCTAGCCTATGCTATATAAACAATGAAACACAATTTCAAAGTGCAGAGTAAAAAGCAGTCACAAACAGCAAAAATGAAGCAGTAATTCAATTAAATACAGTTAAAGTGCAGTGCTAGTTTTAAATATACTTATTTTTCCATTTTTTTTCCAGTGGATATGCCTTGGATTTCAGTGCAAATGCACTCCAGACCCCTGGCTAAGTTGCCAAATGTTGACCAGTTCCAGTAAACTGAGTGCAAACCTGTGCAAATGCAAGGCATATATACAGGCAAATTTAAGCAGTTTTAACATATGGGAAAGCCCCAAACTCAGCCTTTCTCCGGCAATCTGCAACTCAGATGGGTCCTGAGCTACACACTTCTGCCACATGGGGTCAGGGAGGCTCTCTTAATGTAAGATGACTGGTTTAAGAGCACAGTAATACCAAAAAGTCTAAATTCAGCAGGTCTGAATCTAGCCTATGCTGTGTAAGGCAAGGAAACACAATTTTCAGATGGGAAGGAGTAAAGGAGAGTCAGTTAAAGGTCAAAGTGAGAGTGTTTAGTAGTGCACTGTTAGATGACCTGCAGTGGTACCACCCGCTGCACAAACTGGCAGCTGTTGAAGCAGCTGTGAACAGTGGGAGGCTACGGAAAGCATTTATCATAGAGGATTTTAAACTGGACAGGTTTGCTTATATGCAAGCATGGGGAGCCCCACAAATGCAAGGCTTTTATACCAGGAGGATGAAATACTTCTATAAAGTTAAACCCTCAGGCCAATCAGATAAAAACACAATAAGTTATCAACCAGTAGTTCCCACCTTGAATGGATTGAATTTAGCTCTCTTCTCCCACAAGAGTGCAAAAGAACCTTCCCTATGTAAAACAAACTGGCTCTGAGCTCAAGTGCAGTAATAAGTGCTTTACAACAGAACTAAGAATTCCTGCAATATCAGGAATCCTTGGAAATAAGTTCACTAACCCTGATAAATTTTCAAAGCACACAAAAATGTTGTAAAACATAGAAATATTTTGGTAGATTCATGAGAACTTTGGCAAACTTAGAACAGCTTTTTCAGCATCAGAGGAGGTTAGGAAATATCAGACTACTGTTAAAACATCTTAAGAGCAGTACAGTAACAAACAGATGGAGTTTCTTTAACAAATGCAGGCTGAAAAACAGTGATAAATTCAGCAAAATAAATAAATGCACCACAGAAGTGTTAAATTGAAACAGAGCAAGTGCAAAACAAGGTGCTTATTTCAGATTTGTAGGTCCAGATGGTTTTAGAAGCAATCCAAGTCTTGCAGTCACAGGTGTCCAAGCTAGAAACAAGGAAGCTCTGAATAAATTATAGATATAAAGACTTTATAATCATAGTTTATATTTAAATGGGCCTATATGAAGCTGAATCTGATAGATATTTACCATCTTTAGGTATTACAACCACCACAGCTTTCTTCCATGATGTCAGCTCTCCTCATTTTAAAATACTGTTAAATAAAACCTTCCAGATCTTTATCACTTTCTTCCTTCCTAGCTCCCAAACTTCCACACAAATACCATTTATTCCTGGAGACTTTTCTGTAGACTGGTTGTACATCAGCATTTTTATCTCATCCCCTCCTATCCTAACTGTTAATAATTGAGCCTCATCTGCTTCTAACCTTCTTCTTCCATAAACATTTCCATTTGTACATTTTCTTGATTTCCACATTTCTACTCTTTATACAGATTTTCACAGAATTTCCAAAATATTTCTAATGCCTCTATAGGATTTGCCCTTGTTATAAGCTCCCTAAACTTGGCAATAACCCTTTCTACTTTCTGTTTCTTGAGCCACTGTGTTAAAAGATTTTGTGCTTTGGGGTTATTATCAAATAACAGTTGCTTAACAGCAAACTTTCTAAACTCATGCATATTATCTAAGTAGTCCCTTATTTCTGTTTGGCATTCTGCAGTTAGGCTTCTTCTTCTTCTTCTGTGAGATTCCCCCTATTTTGCAATACATTAATCTTTGTCAATACCACTAATAATTCTTGTTACGTTTTAAACATATCTCTTATTGTTTTATTTCTACCCTATTTTTAAACTCCACTTTCATTTTATCCCACTCACTAGCTATGGTTTATGAAGAAATTTCTATCTTCCCAAATAATTCCTGAATAATTTCCACTGCCCATTCCTTAAAACTGTCTCTGTTTAACAGATAGGTGTCTCAGTTTTATTTCATAACCCTGCATTTTTATTTCAGTAATTATTGGCGCGTGATCTGAAATAGCTATTGGACATGTATCTAAAATTTTAATTAAATGCACATGTTCCTGTGAAATATATTCTGCGTCTAGTCTAGAATAGTTTTTGTATCTTGGAGAATAATATGTAAATTTACTCTAGACTCCTAATACCAAATTCACATTTTCATGCCAAATAGTTTCATAAATTTCTTTAAAATCTACCCTCTTTGTTATATTTTCCCTTCTGGGCCTCCCCGAAACATCCTCACTGCTGCAAATCAAATTCCATTCCCCACATATAAGTAATATTCCCTGCTGAAAGTTGATTATTTCTTCCAGCATTTTTTAAGCTCCATTATTGCTGTTTTAGGTAGAATGTAAATACATGCAGTGTATTCCTCCTCCCTTGTCAGTAGTCTATTAGTACTACAAATCTATCATTATTTTTTTTTATCCTCTATCAGTATTAGCGCTCATCTTGCAATTAATATAAGTACTCCCCTTTTCCCTTTTTACAGATATTACACTAAATAACCATCCTGAAAACATTTATTTATCTAATTTTCATGCTGAGTTCTTTTCAAATATGTCTTCTGTAGCATTGCTATTTGTAGTCTAGATTTTTAACATAGTTCACTTTTCTTTCATTTTTTTTGTATATATTTGTGAGACCATTTACATTTAAAGATAATATAGAAAGTATTGTCATTGGGTTAAGAAGTTATTATCCCCACCTGTTATGTGTAACATTTTTTAATGTCTAGTTTCAGTTTTTGTATTACATGAATACAGTAATGTTTGGCATGTTGATCTTTTACAAACTTGTTTCTTGTCATATCCATTTGAACATATGTCACATCTTACAAAACATTTTGTTTTAGTGAAAACACTCAAACTAAAAAACAAACACACCTCCAGAGCCCTCCTAAAATCTATTAACTTAATACTAAAGCACAAAACTATGTACATCTTCAAATATTGAAGTTTAATCCTCCTATCCCAGACTGACAGCCACATTATAAACTTGGGTTGACCTATATGGAAGGTTATCCATGCTAATAAGATGTGTGGTACAACCTGTGCTTCTACTAAATGCTGTCTGTTTTTGTCTTATCTTTATTTCTTTCCCAGATTGGAAATAGAGTTGAATGCTTTCAGAAAACATTATATCCTATCCATTGAATAAAAGCCATAAAAAGAAAGAAGTATTTGGGTTTTATTACCCCTTATCAGTCTCAACGGGGACTTGAGAACCAGATACACAGTTGCCTTTACAAGCACTCATTTAATTGCTAAAGGAAAACATTTTATTATATTCAATGTTCTTTTTCAGTTATTTACTTTCCCTTAAAACTTGTTTCTAGATCAAGCCAAGGGCCTTAATCCAGTCATTCCCCTATGCAAGAGTAAGACAAAGCACATCAATATTTCTTCTATCATGCTCTTTTGACCAGACATTTTTTCTTGTTTTACATTGCAGTGCCTTCATTTCTTAAAATTGAACAAGGAGAAGAAAGGAAGAAAGAAGAAGGGGAAAAAACAGGAGCACCTGTTTACTTTAGCATCCCTATTACACTCAAAATAAATGAGAAAGCTTTACTTTATATCATGCAAATTATGATATGCATTATTAAAATACTACTGTTAAGAATAAAATTTTGTTTTACTTGCAGTTAACTCCTTCCTTTCTCTCCCCTCTCCTAAATGTTCTTCCAAACATTAATGACATGAAGTAGGGCATATGCTTTGGAGTTCCCTATAAGTTTAACAAATGCAAAAAAAGTCCAATATTTCCAAGTTTTCTTCTTCTGTCATGTTTCACATGTTTCATATCCTATACATTTGAACTTCTTACTGCTTCTTTTACTTTTTCTATCCATTCAGTATCTTTATGTTTTACAGGGTCTTCATAGATATTTGTCAAAAATGTGTCTATTTCTACTTATTTTTTGGTGGTATTTATTTTCCTTTTGTTTTATTTCCCAATTCTCTGTAAACATTTTGGGTTATCAATGAATTGCTTGTTTTGTATTTTTACTTTATACTTATCTGCATATCTTGTAAGTTTTTCTTTAGTTTCTCCTAGTGGGTATCATTTGTGTGACGTAACAGACCATACTTGTGGTAGTCAGTATCTCTGCTTGGGCAGTGAAGTGGATCAAAATAGCACCTGTTCCTCATATACCCAGGTGAGTCACTGGTTAACAATAGTGAGATTCAAATCCCAGTTAGTGCCAGGCTGTTCATCACAGACTGCTGACGCTGCTCCATCCATCACAGAAAATATGATAAAACACACAATTCCTGTAGTAGATGCATATAACTAAACCAGGAGGACCCTAGGAAAAACACAAAAAATGTGTGTACAAAGATATTTGCATCAGTGGGATATAAAAATGTCTCTTGAAAATGTAATTTATCAGCATACCAGCTATTGAATACATAATATTAATGTCTGTAATACATCTGGTACATCAAGCAAAATTTCATTTGCAATGGTCTTATTTCAACCTTGTCAGTTCTTATCAGCATAATATAAGTGATATGGAATGAAAAAGGAAACTAAATTTGATAATAGTTAAAATATTGACACATTTCTTGTGAGAAGTTGGCTAAATAAAATTCAATCATATCTGGGAAAATAAAGCGCATACATTCTGGAAGAGAGGCTCCAGAGACGTTGTTTATAAAACATGAAAAAGTAATTATCAAAGAAGTTTGTATGTTAAAATAAATTTGGGTCACAGTTAATATTAATATCCTAGCAGATGCTATGTTTTAGACCACCAACATAACAATACCAAATCACCTTTTACAACAAGAACACATTGTAACCTTCCAAGTGTAGTGTTCTTTACAGAACAGTTCATGAAGACTCATCTCTGATTCTATCGTCTTCTCTTTTATCAAGCCCATCTCTTTGCAAACTCCTGGAATTTCTTTTCCTCCCCAGGCTATCTCCTTTGAGACATGTTCTGAGCCCTGTTAATAGTTCTGTTCTGTAATAGACTGACTTTTTCTGTGTGTTTCTCTATATCTCTTCCATAAGAGACTCTCTCTCTCTCTCTTCCCTTTTAAAGGGCAGTTTGGGAGGAGTGCTCCTCCTTGTCCATTCAGGACTTTGATCCAACCTGCATTATGATTATTTATCATGTGACTTATTTTTTTCTCTACCACCACTTATAAATTATATTGCATGACTGGGATTTTATGCACATAAGGTAGAAGAAGAAATAAACAAACTGCTAAAGAAGAAGAAATGATTTCTACTGTAAAAAAATTCAAAATGCACTGTTCCAACAATAACTGTATTGAAACCTGCTGGATATTAGACCGTGTAAAGATTATAATCTAACAAACCACAAAGTACTTTCTCTACAACAGCACTCTGTACTATGATTGGAAAGCCTTTAAGCATTATTTCCTGGGGACCATAAGTTTACTGAATTAGGCATGAGTCATACTAAGGAGCAACTGGTTTTGTATACTCAGTCTACAAAATACTTAACCACACAAATTCATAGAGAAATGTTTACATAAAAATATTTTCCATTTAGAGTGTCACCTGTACCTGATTTGTTTCAGAGAATGAGACAAACTTTATTACAAGACATGCTATATATTGCTATTTATTTTGGTGATATCCTAGTATGGCTGGCCTTACCACTAGGTACATTAGGCGACCACCTAGGCCACCACTTGGCTAGCGGTGTTATTATGACATTGTTTATTTAATGTAAATAAATTTAATGTAAATAAGTGAATGGCATTTAATGTAAATAAATGCCACTACTATGTTTCATTACTTAAAATTAATACATAAATAAATGGGCAGTAGCATCCGCCTTCAAAGTACATGAAGCTGTGTCACCCAATGGGGAGGTGCTGCACACCTCAACACTCAGTCTGCAGGCTTTCTTCTCCATCTTATTCATTATCTACCCAATTTGTTGACTTGATTATGAGATGACAAGAAGCAGAAAGTCAGCACAATGACAGTGGTAAAGTAAGTGTGATGCTCATGTATGAAAGAGCTGCCGAAGTTGTAATCCATGGTAGCATGAGGTAGCTTTTACAATCTTGACAAGAAACTAGATATGACCAGTGGATAGCTTTGCATGATTAATGTTGCAGTACTTTATTGTGGCTAGCTAATCACATTGTGTTTGTGTGAAATGGAGATGAAATACATTAATGTGGACCTTATTTTATGTTATTACGGCTAGACATCTGAGATTTACCCAGGCAGCAAAGTAGTTATAATTACTGGTTCTAGGGACAGTCTTTGGATAAAAAGGACTGACTTTGCTGTCATTTGCTCATTATTTTGGCTTTGTAGGACTAACCTAAAACAAGTAAGACTTGCAGCCTTGCAAAACCCTCTTCATCTTTTATTACTGAAAGATGTCAGATGATAACAAGAAAATAACAGAAATTAGCATTTCAAAAGTATACATGCTATAATCTGCTGAATTACCTGGTTACTGTTCAGCTGATAGAGAGATGATCCTTTCCTGTGATGCTTTCCCTTATAGCATAGGAGTTATGCCTTGATATAGAAGCCTAAAGATAGTGAAAAACCCCTCAAATCTATCACTGATGTCTGATGAAAACAAGTACTCACACAGGGCCGGTGTAAGCATTTTGGGGGCCCCCAGCCAATGTCAAGTTGGGGGCCCCCTGGGCACTTTCAGTCTAAGTATCACTCTGTCACTGCCACCACTTCTATCCATCTTTTTAGTTCATGCTGCAGGCTTTTAGGAGTAGTACACACAGACTGACCTGTAGCTACAATAATCTTATTACAACAGGCATACATACCACACTGTGTTGGCCCATCTCACAAAGGGACATTTTACAGTTACTGGCATTTAGGCGTAACAAGGATACATTACAACAACTCTATGTACAGGGGAGAACTAATGTGCAATTGAACCCTAGGCACTGCTTACTGTTTCAGCCCCTGCCAAAAAAAAAACACACATTCTCCAGAGTTTCCCCTATGTTGGGCTTCCCAGTTATGCACAATACTTTTTTTTCTTCCATTTCTCACATTTTACCTTTTTTCTTCAGCTTTTACAAGAAGCCATAACTTTATATATGCTCTAAAGTGCTTTTAAGTTTATTTTTTTTTTGCCCAATGATGGCTTGAACAGAAATGATGATTAAGGAAAGAAATTCAATGTTGCTGTTCAGCTTTAGTTTTCCTTCCGTCTTTTCAATATACTTTCTTGACCAAGACAGCACAGTAATAACCATTTAGAAAATAACTCAATTAAGCCGGTGCCCCCAGAAGCTAGAGCATTTCCCAACCCTTTAATCCAAAAGTGGCCTAAACAAAAATCGTGAGTAAGAAAAAAGAATTTCAGTCTTATTTTTTTCTTTCAATGAAGACAAGTTGTATCCAAAGCTTAAAATTCAAAGCTGACAAAAATAGTAGCTCAAAATAAATTAACAAGTCAATTGTTGTGAGGATACATAGAACATGTATGGGAATACTGCCTGCCTCCCTAATCCTCCCAAAAAGACAGTCACTGCCTATGCAACCCTCTGGTGTTAGATTGGGATGAAAGCAGATATTCAAATGGCCACAGTCATATATTTCAAGTGACTTCTGAAATACATATACATAGCATGCCTACTTACTCTTCGAACCTAACCCCAAAGGCAACCCGCTGTCTATGTCCTTGGTATTTGATTGTGACGAAAGTGCAAATAAATAATGATTGCAATAATGTATTTGCTGCTACCAGGCAGTACCCCTCATAACCTATGGTAAATTTCTGTACACAAGCATCTGAGCAGGGATGTTTTAGAATGTTTGTGGTTGAGGACAAAGGCTACTATCAGTTTTATCCTAACAGGGTCATATCATAACTCCATTCAGGCTAAAGAGTGCAATCAGAAAATGAAAGCATTTTTTTTCTCGTCATTTTTCCTCAACCAAAAACAGCTTTTTTGTGGTCCCCACAGTCAAGGATGATTAAGGGAGCCTCCTGTATCCATTTATACAGTTTAGGGAGTGGGGTCACCAGATTCCTAGAAGATCTAAGTGTCTGAATGCTCTATGATATATTTTATGCTTTGCTTTTGAAGTATAATCACTTGTTAGTTACATTTTTATTGATACCCTGAAGAATAATGTGCGTTCCGGCATTATTGGATATGTGCATTGATAAAAATCTGTGATATTTTTTACACACACACACACACACACACACACACACACACACACACACACACACACACACACACACACACCACACCAATGCTAATTTTGTACATATTTCAGCAAGTAGATTGTACAACACTAGTACTACTACTACACAAGATCAGTGACTGCGTTTAGCAGTCATCAAACAGCAACAGGGATAAGTCACTTTTATTTACCTCAGTGAGGAGTAAATTAATACCTATCACTATCCCTGATTTCACAGATATTCCTGATTTTGTCTCATAATTTTGCTCTGTCACAATAAATCCAGTCATCAGATTTTTGTACTTATTGTCTAAAAATGCATGTTGATGCAAAATGTGTTATTATAGTAACTTTTTAAATGAATTAGAGTAATATATAAAATGTGTTCCTCATTTTGAGACTTTATTAAGCTATTATTTTTATCACTGAACAGAATTCTTCAGCAAAGATGTTGAGAGTTACAGTATCAGTTGTTCTGCCAGTATGTATAAAAACCTTGAAAGAGGAACCATTTCTGAAGATTAGAAGCATCAGCTCTTCTTAAACTCCACAGTTTGCACTGAGATCGGTCACCCTGGGCTGCTGATCTCTGTAGTACTTACTTTGCTTATGTTCATTACAACTTTGTCCTAACAGAGTCATATCACAGTCCTGTTCAGGTTAAAGAGTATAACAGAAACTTAATACATTTTTTCTCCTCGTTATTCCCCAACCAACAGCAGTTTTTGTGGGGCCCCCACACAGTCATTGATGATTAAGGGGCCCCCTCCAGCCACAGTTATTGCTGGTACCTAAAACTGGCTATGTTGTTAATTTTAGTGAAGAGGATGTCCACCATCAGGGCTTAACCTAGGCCGGGGCATTATGTCACTGGTAAAATATTTAATGAAATTGTAAAGCTTGTTACTTGACAAAATACTGTTACTATAACTAAAGATGTTTGAATTTTGAAGGAGATAAATATGAGTTATTATTACTTACCTGCTTTATTAAGTATACAAGATTGCTGTGCTAGCTTTTGTTGGTTTGACAGACATGTTACAAAATATCAAGATAAGATAACTTGCTGTGGTTGGGGGCCCCCCAGGACCAGGGGCCCCCAGCGACCGCAGGGTTCGCTGGTGCCTAAAACCGGCTATGCTCACACCTAAATTAGCAGAACCTTTGTGGGATCACAAGATGGTACAACTATTTGTATAGTCATGTTTTCTCTCTCCTTCTGTGTGTGTGTATATATATATATATATATATATATATATATATATATATATATATAGATAGTTATTTATATATATATATATATATATATATATATATATATATTATATATATATGTGTATGTATATATATATATATATATATATATATATATATATATATGTGTGTGTGTGTGTGTGTGTATACATTTTATATCTACAGTATAATATATATGTATATATATATATATATATATATATATATATATATATATATATATATATATATGGGTCTACTTTCATTCACTGAAAAGTTATTTTACCAAATTTCAATTCACTCTCAAAAAAATCGCTAAAAGCTCAAGTCACTGAAAACTCTTTTCACTGAATCACATTTAACTGAATGTAAGTACTGTTGGGCAAATAAAATGTATATGCCCTTTTCCCCATTGTAGTGCGATCCTGAAGTTAGTATATACAGTTGGGGGGTGTGGGGGGTACCAGTCTTATTTCACTGAAAACTAAAAAT